>NC_034201.2:22784808-23084808 GCF_002021735.2 Oncorhynchus kisutch
TGTTTGGGATGGTCTGGATCGATGTTTATGACAGCGTGTTCCAGTTCCCGCCAATATTCAGCAACTTGGCACAGAGGAGTGGGACAAGATTCCATAGGCCACAGGCCACAGTCAACTGCCTGATAAACTCCATGCAAAGAAAATGTGAGGCGTTGCATGAGGCAAATGTTGGTCACACCAGATACTGACTGGTTTTCTGATCCAAGCCCCTACTTTTAAAAAAGTTCTCTGTGACCAACAGATGCATATCTGTATTCCCTGCCATGTGAAATCCATAGATTAGGGTCTAATTTATTTATTTCAATTGACTGATTTCCTTATATGAACAGTAACTCAGTAAAATCTTTGAAATTGTTGCATGTTGCATTTATATATTTTTTCTGTATTTATGTTTTATATTTTTTTCAGATTTATCAGGGGATGCTGCAGCACCCTCAGCACTGCCTGCCGCAGTATACATTCATAGACCAATAACAAAGACAGTTTCAAACCTCTCTACCAATAACAGGTAGTTTTCAGGTGACATATCCCTCCCATTAGGCTCATCCAACTAGGCCCCTTACTCAGACCACTCCCAGACAGTCCTAGCTAAACAGACAGTCTAGCTTGAGAAATTGCTCTTTTTGAAGAAGCTATTTTTGTTTATTTTTGACAATTTTAATTGAAAACAATCACTGTAAGGTACTCATTAACCAGAAATTATTTGATATTAAGATACAAATGGTTGCATCCTGTAAAACAACACAGACAGCTCTGGCTCTATGTGGGAGAGGGGGGAGAAGTGTAGTCAACCTCACTGTGAGGTATGGATATACAGTATTCTGTTTTCAGGGATATATTCAGAGGCAGCTGAGGGTTGATGGGATTTTGGGGTCTTATTGGTTTTGGGCTCCTGGGTGTCATATGGGATGGACAGGTTTAAATGAGACGTAAAAAGACCCCTAGTGCCAGTGTCCAATAAGGATCTCTTTTGTCTCATGGACATCAATGGTAGAAGCAGACTTTAAGAATATACAGTACATGGTGAACCCTTTAGTCTCTTGCTGCTTTCTGTTTCTCAGGCTGATTTTTAGCTCTGCCTCTCTAGGGACTGGAGTTGTCCTTATGCAAGGGGTAGCTAGGCGACCCAGGATGTTTTGTAGAAAAAAACTGATATTTACAATCCAAATAGAAACATTCAATCAAAGATGAGACCTGACCAAAATATCCCGTCTGCTCAGTGCAACTGCTATATCGGTCCGCTAATACAGGACTAATAAAGGCCCAGTGCACTACTTTTGTGAATTTCTTTCATGTTTACAGAACAAAGAGAGAGTGGTATGATGATATGTGAAGCTGAATAGATGAATCAGTCAAATGCGCCTTGAATGGGGAGCATTACTTATGAGTTAATCTGAGTATCAGGGGCCAGTTGATGAAAAGCTAGCCTGATCCCAGATCTGTTTGTGCTGTCTTGGCCATCGGAGTTGGCCAGACTGCTCAAACACATCTGGGACCAGGCTTGTGAAAAGCAGTCTTATTTAAAAAAAGAAATCCCACTCTGCTGGATGCTTCTCTCCTCTGTTTCATCAACAAAACAAAAACAATAACAAATGCACTGGGGTGAACAATGGCACAGTTCACCTTATGATTCCAGCTTTAACGGTTAAGGATTTTATTTTTATTTTGTCAAAGCTAACTGGATTTGCAGGACTGTGAAATGAACCCATTACTACAAGATAACACATCATTTACCATTCCTACAAATTCCTACAAAACGTAGCTTTTTCTAAGCCTTAACTTTTCAAAATAATGTTTTTTTTTTACCAATGTTTGGTATTTTATATATTGTCACTAAGCTAAGAAACCTGGCTGAGGTGTGTACTGTATTGTTCATCATGGACTTCCTCAGTACAGGTCTTGTGTAAAAAACAGACATAGGAAAGTCTGGACAGTGGAACAATTTACGACAGCAACATCAGCAAAATCTCCAGTGAGAGGGCATAACACACACATACTGCTTCCTCGCAGAGTTACGCGGAAGATTAAACTACCAACGGGACATTAAAAACGGTAACATCTTATGCTTCATGGAGTCATGGCTTAACGACGACAATATCAACATACAGCTGGCTGGTTATACGATGTCCCGGAAGGTTAGAACAGCAACGTCTGGTAAGACAAGGGGCGGCGGACTATGTATTTTTGAAAATAACAGCTGGTGCACGATATCTAAGGAAGTCTCGAGCTATTTCTCGACTGAGGTAGAGTATCTCATGATAAGCTGTAGACCACACTACCTACTAGGAGAGTTTTCATCTGTGTTCTTCGTAGCTGTTTACATACCACCACAGTCAGAGGCTGGCACTAAGACAGCATTGAATGAGCTGTATTCCTCCATATGCAAACAATAAAACTTGCACCCAGAGGCGGCGCTCCTACTAGCCGGGGACTTTAATGCAGGGAAACTTAAATCCGTTTTACCAAATTTCTATCAGCATGTCACATGTGCAACCAGAGGAATTTTTATATATATATTTTTAAGTTTGATATATTATTAAGTTTTACACACACACACACACACACACACACACACACACACACACACACACACACACACACACACACACACACACACACATACACACACACACACACACACACACACACACACACACACACACACACACACACACACACACACACACACACACACACACACACACACACACAGACACACACACACAGACACACACACACACACACACACACACACACACACACACACACACACACACACACACACACACACACACACACACACACACACACACACACACACACACACACACACACACACACACACACACACACACACAGACACACACACACACACACAGACACACACACACAGACACACACACACACACACAGACACACACACACACACAGACACACACACACACACACACAGACACACACACACACACACACAGACACACACACACACACACACAGACACACACACACACACACACAGACACACACACACACAGACACACACACAGACACACACACACACACACACACACAGACACACACACACACACACACAGACACACACACAGACACACACACACACACACACACACACACAGACACACACACACACACACACACACACACACACACACACACAGACACACACACACACACACACAGACACACACACACACACACAGACACACACACACACACACACAGAGACAAGACAAAGCAATATAAATAATATACTCAACTAGAAAAAAAATACAAATACAAATAAAAAAATGTCTTTAAAGATCCCAGACTTTAGACAAGTTAAACACACCAGGCAGAAGGCTACAGAGGTTAAAGGGCAATCTATAGTACAGGGACAGAGCAAACACCTCACCATTGTTCCTGTAAACAGTCAAGGGATAAGGGGGGAGAAATGCAACTACTCACAGAGAGTCATGGCCACAGACCGACCATCCACTGAACAGATTTTCTTTTTTACAATGCTTTAAAATAAAAAAATAAAATGATTATTCAAACAAGCTCACACTTCAGTCTCTGCCCGAGCAAGATGAACAAGGCATCTGCGGATCACAATCAATAAGCACATGGACCTTAATGCCCCCCCCAGCAAAAACACAGAGAGAGGCTCCTCCAACCCTTAAGTCACAGACTTATTTTAGTATGAATTGGAATGCCATCAGAGGATGGACTGTTTAAAGTAAGACCGGAATGGAACCCAAGCCTCATCAAACAGTTTGGGGTTCCCACGTGAATTGAATTGAATTTTTTCTAGTTTCAGAGAGCACAACACATCCCTCACCCAATATTTATAAGATGGGGGAGCTGCCATCTTCCAGTTCTGTAGTATTAGCCGTCTAGCTAAAAGAGTTGTATAAGCAACAGTGTCCGAATGGATTCTTGATAGGCGGGTACCCATGGGCAGTACTCCAAAAAGTGCTGTAAGGGGAGACCTAGATCTATAACGGTGTCATATATATCAGAGAAACATTTAAATATTAATTCCCAGAAACCTGACAGTTTATGACAGCCCCAAAACATATGCAACAGTGTGTCTGGTTCCACTTTACATCTGACACAGGTAGGATCAAAATCAGAGAATATTCTTCCAAGTTTGGCCCCCGACCAGTGGATACGGTGAACCACCTTGAATTGAACGAGGCTGTGTCTAGTGCTAAAAGAGGACGAGTGCACCCTGTGCAGCACAGATTCCCAGGCGTCTTCCCCAAGTTCCTCCCCCAAATCCTTTTCCCATCGAGTCTTTAAAGGCACCAAAGAAGGGTTCTGTAAGTCATGAACGATTGCATATACATCTGAAATTGCGCCCCTAGGAAGCTTGTTCAGCTCCAAGATGCTCTCTATAGCTGTATTCGCAGGCCTATTGGGAAATCCAGGTGTGTTAGCCCTGACAAAGTTTCTAGTCTGGAGATAGCGGAAAAAGTGGGATTGGGGGAGATTGAACTTTTCCTGCAGCTGAGAAAAAGAGGCAAATGTATCATCAAAGAATAATTGGGCTACCGAGGAGAGAGCTAGTGAGTGCCAAATGCCAAAAGCCCCATCATTCAAAGATGGAGGAAATAAAATGTTCTGATTGATTGGGCCTGATAGAGAAAAGCCTCGGAGGTTAAAGGCTAAACGGAACTGATTCCAAATTTTAAGAGACTGCTTTACAATTGGGTTGACACACCTTTTGCCTAGGGACACTGGGAGAGACGAGCACAGCACAGAGGAAAGTGCTGCAGGTTTACACGATTCAGACTCCATCTGGACCCAGAGTGGTCTAGGGCCAGTAGGATCAGTCTGCAGCCAGTACAGAACGGCTCTGAAATTTGCAGCCCAGTAGTATGTCTGAAAATTTGGTAGAGCTAAACCCCCCAATGACCTAGGCTTCTGTAAATGTTTTCTACCAATCCGTGGTACCTTGCCATCCCAAATAAAATGCATGAATGTTTGATCCAGTGAAATAAAAAAAGATTTTGGAATAAAAATGGGTAAACATTGAAATAAATATAAAAATTTGGGCAACACATTCATTTTAATGACATTAATCCTTCCGATAAGAGAAAGGGGTAGCGAATTCCAAAAAAGTAAAAGATTGAAACAATCTGTCTGCTAGAGCAACAAAGTTTTCCTGAAACAAATTTGAATATTTCCTTGTCACTTTTACTCCCAAGTAAGTGAATTGATCCCGGACAATCCTAAACTGAGAACTTGTAAAAGAGCACTTTAAAGCAGCCTTGTTTACCGGAAAAAGCTCACTCTTGCCTAGATTCAGCTTGTACCCTGAGATTGATCCAAACTTTTTAAGAACAGATAGGGCACGTGGCAATGAGGTATCGGGGTTGGAGATAAACAAAAGGAGGTCGTCAGCATATAGCGAGACTTTCTGCTCCCAGCCCGCCCTGATTATGCCTTGAATGGCATCATCAGAGCGTAGTGCAATGGCGAGAGGCTCGATTGCCAAAGCAAACAACAAGGGGGAGAGTGGGCAACCCTGTCTGGATCCGCGGTGCAAGGGAAAATAGTCAGAGGACAAGTTATTAGTCCGTACCGAAGCCATGGGGGAAAAATTAAGAATCTTTATCCACGCAATGAATTTGGGGCCAAAGCCAAATCTATAAAGGGCAGCTGTTAGGTAATCCCACTCAACGCGGTCAAACGCTTTTTCGGCATCAAGTGAGACCACCACCTCCGGGTCCTCCGACGCTGGGGAGTACAGTATATTCATAAGGCGCCTAATATTGAAAAATAAATGCCTATTTCTCACAAAGCCAGTCTGGTCAGAGTGTATTACTTGGTGCAGCAAGCCTTCCATACGGATGGCTAAAAGCTTAGCTAGGATTTTGTAATCACAGTTTAAAAGCGAGATTGGGCGATAGGATCCACATTCCAGGGGGTCTTTGTTTTTCTTTAGTAGTAATGAAATTGAAGCCTGAGAAAGACTAGGCGGTAGCTTTGAAGTATTGAGGCACTCTGCAAATAGTCGAGACAAGAATGGGCAAAGCAGACCAGAAAACGTCCTGTAAAATTCGGTTGGAAAACCGTCCGGACCCGGTGATTTACCACTTTTCATTGCGGACACTGCTGGTGCAATCTCCTCAAGCATAAATTCTTCTTCTAAACAGTCATGGGAGTCTGTATCAATTGAAGGCATATTCAAGCCATTAAAGAAGGAGTCAATCAGCAAGGGGTCTTGAGGGGATTCAGAGGTGTATAGCGCAGAGTAAAATTGTTTAAATTGATCGTTGATCTCTTTATGTATAACTGTGGGGGCACCAGACGGGGTCCTTATTTGTGGGATTAAACGTGAGGCCTCAGATTTACGGATCTGATGCGCAAGGAGTTTACTGGCCTTGTCGCCTTGTTCATAGACTTTGTATCGAGCTCGCAAGAGTAACTGTTCAGCTTGCCTGGTAGAAAGCTCATCAAATTCAGATTGGAGTAGTTGGCGCTCTTTATGCAGATCAGAGGAAGGATCCGTAAGCATACTTCTCATCCAGTGTGGCTATGGATTCGCTCAGGTCCCGAAGTCGCTGGGAGCGAACTCTGTTTTGGTTGGCTGTATAAGAAATAATTTGGCCACGTAGGTATGCTTTGAGAGACTCCCACATGGTAGAGCAGGACATACCTGGTGTTGAATTAGTTTCTAGGAATAAGGTGATTTCAGAAGAAATGAGATTGACAAACTCCTATCTGAGAGTAAAATGGGGTTGAGACGCCATTGATAACACATAGGAGGTCGCTGGGGAAACTCTAGTTCAAGCACTAATGGTGAATGGTCAGAGATAACAATACTCTCGTAAGTACACTGCCGAAGGTTAGGCAAAAGTTTTTTGTCCAAAAATAAGTAATCAATCCGGGAGTATGTTTGATGAACATGAGAATAAAAGGAATACTGTCTATCTGTAGGATGTAGGAAACGCCAGGCCTCAAACATAGCATATTTCTGAAGAAAGGATTGAATAAGTAGGGCACATTTAGATGGGCCTGTATTTGTTTGTGAGGACTTGTCAAGAACTGGGGACATTTTACAGTTGAAATCCCCCCCTAAAATCAACAAATGAGAATCTAAATTGGGAATAGCAGACAGAAAGGAAGACATGAAACTTGTGTCATCCCAATTGGGAGCATAAACACTAGCCAAAACAAGAGGGGTAGAAAACAGTTCACCGGTTACTATGACGTATCGTCCCTTAGGATCAGCAATAACCTCAGAAGCTACAAAGGGAGTAGCTTTATCAACCAGAATAGCAGCACCTCTTGATTTACTATGAAAGTTTGAGTGGAACACTTGACCAACCCAGTCCTTACGCATCCTAAAATACTCACCAATCCTCAAGTGAGTCTCTTGTAGAAATGCAATATTTGCATTCAAACCCTTTAAGTGTGTCAACACCCTCTTACGCTTCACCGGGTTGTTAACCCCTTTGGTATTCCAAGAAATGTACTTGATCGTATTATTTCGGCCCCTCTGGGCATTCCCGTTATTCAACCCTGTCATTAGAGCATAGAATGGAAAAGCAATGAGCGCCCAAAACCCCCAGAATAACTTGTCTCAGAGTAATAATGTACGGAGGTAAATGTTTGGAAAAAGTACAGAAAAAAACAGATAAAAACCTAAAAAGACAGAATGACAACATTAGAACTGAACAATTCAACCTGCCCCCCCACCCCCTCCCCCCATCCCAGACAATACCTTCCCAAACGAGATACAAGCCTAAATAGAACATGTTCTCTTCGCACAGTATGTCTGTGAGAGTGCGGTCTTAAACCTAAACCCACAGTCCCGCTCTTTAAAGTCGCGTTTTGTTAGTGGATCAAGCAGCAAAAAGAAAGATTTGTATGTATTTTTTCAAATAAAAAAAAGGCGAATCCATTGTGCAAACGGAATGACAAAAGCACCACCTGTAGATGTATATAATTGTATTCCCAGTCTTATAACAGGCATTGAGAGAGAAAATAAATCAAATGTATAAAGGCTCTCAGCCAAAAATCTAATTTGAAGTAAGGAAATCGTAGTAAGACAATCAAAAATAATAGTAATTATAATAGTAGTCTAGTTGAAGCTGAGACAGCTTACAACTAATACCAAAAAACTACGTGTGCTGGTTGAACGTTTGCTGGGCATAAACTTTTAAAATTAAAGTGAGGCCCCAAAAACCGTGTAGCCTCGGGAGACATTTACTGTTTACTGGGTCAATGCAAACGGATGCAGTAAACAAATAACCAAAAATATTTTGAGTCACCGAGACAATGTGTAAACAAACTAAATAGGTGAGCGAGATAAGGCACGCACACTAGATGATCAAAACATTAGATCACATCAAATAAGCCTGAATAGTTTCACCAACTATACAAGACTAGCCTGTTATATCTAAGCGTAATTGTACCACAAGTGGGTTACTTACTATCCACAGTTCGCAGGCAACAGTTGCTGAACTGTGAGCATATTCAAGACTTCTTGATGTGACGTTGAATGTGAGCCATAGCCTCATCCGGAGATTCAAATGTGTAGTCTTTACCCTCATGAGATATCCATAAATGGGCCGGGAATCGCAGTCCATACTTCACACTTGGATGGTCCCGAAGTACTCGTTTGGCCTGTCCGAAAGCTGCGCGCTGCCTGGAAACAGTGGGGGAGTAGTCCTGGTAGATGGAAAAGCTCTGTCCTTGAAAGCTCAGAGTGGTATTGCGGGCTAGTCGGAGGATCTCCATCTACTCATGAAAAAAGTGCACTCGAAGAATTATGTCACGGGGCCTCTCCCCATCCCGGGGCTTTGGGCGCAGCGACCGGTGGGCTCGATCAATCAGGGGCTTTTCATCTAAGGCAAGAACATCCTTCAGCAGCCCTGAAACGAAATCCGTGGCGCGATGCATTTCCGCGGACTCTGGGACCGATACAAGTCTCAGATTATTGCGGCGAGAGAATCCCTCTAGACTCACACAGCTCTCCTTCACCTTTTTCAAATCCGCAGCTAGGCGTTTAACTTCAGCCTCCAGGGATGTAGTTAAATCGGAGACATTAGTAGCGGAGGTCTCTAGTGCTGCAATCGTTGTAGTGTGTGACGCAGTTGTTGTTTTGAGTATTGTGATTGCTGGCACAGTCTCGTTCCGCAGGATGGTTAAATCTGCTTTTAAAGAATCAGAAACCTCCTGTATTCTGGCCTCAATCGTAGCAACCACCTGTGTTTTCATTTCAACTATCTCAGAGTGTAGTAGTTTGATAGCCTCGAGAATGTTCATTTCAGTGCCGCCAGGCCAAGCCGCGCCCCCGGTTAAAGTGTGCGTCCCCGGGCCCTCAGACTCAGGAGAGGGCGGTGATGAGAGCGGGTCTTGTAGGCCGGGTTTTCTCAAAGTCATGCTTTTGGCCTTATGTTTGGTCGACATGCTGACATTCGGAAGCAAAGTAGTCTTGTTTTTTACGGAAAGGGATCACCAAATTCATATTTGAAAATAAATACGGTTCTGCTGCAGAATTCACATAAACTTTAAGAATACCACGGGAGCAAACGGAAAACACGTCAGTCGCACATGGCGTCCCCTACCATCCCCCCCACCAGAGGAAAATTAACTCTGGATCACCTATATCCCACACACAGCGATGCATACTAAGCTCTCATTCTCCCTCCATTTGGCAAATCTGACCATATTTCTATCCTCCTGATTCCCGCTTACAAGCAAAAATTAAAGCAGGAAGCACAAGTGACAAGATCAATAAAAAAGTGGTCAGATGAAGCAGATGCTAAACTACAGGACTGTTTTGCTAGCACATACTGGAATATGTTCTGGGATTCATCAGATGGCATTGAGTAGTACACCACATCAGTCATTGGCTTCATAAATAAGTGCATCGATGACATCGTCCCCACAGTGACTGTACGTACATACCCCAACCAGAAGCCATGGATTACAGGCAGCATTCGCACTGAGCTAAAGGCTAGAGCTGCCAATTTCAAGGAGCGGGACTCTAACCCGGAAGCTTATAAGAAATCCCGCTATGCCCTCCGACGAACCATCAAACAGGCAAAGTGTCAATATGTCAATAGATCAAATCATACTCCACCGGCTCTGACGCTCGTTGGATGTGGCAGGGCTTGCAAACCATTACAGACTATGAAGGGAAGCACAGCCGAGAGCTGCCCAGTGACACGAGCCTACCAGACGAGTTAAACTACTTCTATGCTCGCTTCGAGGCAAATAACCATGAAACATGCATGAGAGCACCAGCTGTTCAGGAAGACTGTGTGATCACGCTCTCCGAAGCCGATGTGAGTGGGACCTTTAAACAGGTCAACATTCGCAAGGCCGCAGAGCCAGACGGATTACCAGGACGTGTAATTGCGAGCATGTGCTGATCAACTGGAACGCGTCTTCACTGACATTTTCAACCTCTCCCTGTCGGAGCCTGTAATACCAACATGTTTTAAGCAGACCACCATAGTGCCTATGCCCAAGAACACTAAGGTAACCTGCCTAAATTACTACCGACCCGTAGCACTGACGTCTGTAGTCATGAAGTGCTCTGAAAGACTGGTCATGTAAGAATATGCCTAAGAGCAAAAAAGCTGAATCAGCTGCAGCGAACAGGAGTATTGCACAAAGAATGACAATTTGGCAATTTGTGATGTGTTGAGCAAGTAAGAAGGTAAGAATTATATATTGGCTAACTGTTACACCACATTTCAGTGAGCACATTGACTCAGAGACAGGCATGTGAAAGGAAAAACCGTCAGAGTAAAACTCATCACCTCTCTAAGAACAACAGTCTATCTATACAGTGTTGAACACACAGACGTTATACAGTGCCTTCGGAAAGAATTCAAACCCACAACACGTTTATATAAGGTCCCACAGTTGACAGTGCATGTCAGACCTACCTGTAGCACTCACGTCTGTAGTGATGAAGTGCTTTGAAAGGCTGGTCATGGCTCACATCAACACCATTATCCCAGAAACCCTAGACAAACTCCAATTTGCATACCACCCCAACAGATCCACAGATGATGCAATCTCTATTGCACTCCACACTTCCCTTTCCCACCTGGACAAAAGGAACATCTATGTGAGAATGCTATTATTTGACTACAGCTCAGCGATCAACACCATAGTGCCCTCAAAGCTCATCACTAAGCTAAGGACCCTGGGACTTAACACCTCCCTCTGCAACTGGATCCTGGACTTCCTGACGGGCCGCCTCCAGGTGGTAAGGGTGGGTAACAACACATCTGCCACACTGATCCTCAGCACAGAGGCCCCACAGGGGTGCATGCTCAGTCCCCTCCTGTACTCCCTGTTCACTTATGACTGCACGGCCAGGCATGACTCCAACATCATCATTCAATTTGCCAATGACACCGACAACGGCGAGACAGCCTATAAGGGAGGTGGTGCCAGGACCACTCCTTCAACGTGATCAAGACATAGGAGATGATTGTGGACAACAAGAAAAAGAGGAGAGTTTCAAGTTCCTTGGTGTCCACATCACCAACAAACTATCATGGTCCAAGCATACCAAGACAGTCGTGAAGAGGGCACAACAAAACCTATTCCCCATCAGGAGATTGAAAAGATTTGGCATGGGTCCACAGATCCTCAAAAGGTTCTACAGCTGCACCATCGAGAGCATGGTTGCATCACTGGTTGCATCACTGCCTGGTATGGCAACTGCTCAGCCTCTGACGGCAAGGCACTACAGAGGGGCCAAGCTTCCTACCATCCAGGCGGTGTCAGAGGAAGGCCCTAACAACTGTCAAAGTCTCCAGCCACCCTAGTCATAGACAGCTCTCTCTGCTACCGCACGGCAAGCAGTACCGGAGCGTCAAGTCTAGGTACAAGAGGCTTCTAAACAGCTTCTACCCCCAAGCCGTAAGACTCCTGAACATCTAGTCAAATGGCTACCCAGACTATTTGCATTGCCCCCACCTCTCTTTACACCACTGCTACTCTCTGTTGTCATCTATGCATAGTCACTTTAATAACTCTACCTACATGCAAATACTACCTCAACTAACCGGTGCCCCCACACATTGACTCTGTATCGGTACCCCTCTGTATATCGTCTCGCTATTGCTATTTTACTGCTGCTCTTTAATTACTTGTTACTTTTATATCTTATTCTTTTCTGTATTTTTTTGAAAAGGCATTGTTGGTTAGGGGCTCGTAAGTAAGCATTTCACCGTAAGGTCTTCTGTTGTATTCAGTGCATGTGACTAATAACATTTAATTTTATTGAATGTAGTGAGGAAGACTGACTGATTCATGTGAATAAAATACATCTGAAATGCACAGACACAGAGGATATTTAGAGGTTGAGACCTTTTGCAAGAATACCATGTAAATCATTACTAACAAATACATGTCTCATTATTTGATCATTACTTACCTTTTTAAATGTATGGATTTACATTATTATTCCTGACAAAATGCAGACATATTTTAGGGTCTTGTTCAACATAGCCTAAATCATATGGGAAAAACAAATCTAGGATATGATGTCACCCTCTTTTCTTGGCATCCCTAAAAGGCATATTATACAACCCTCACATGGACACATATACACAAACACAGACTCGCACACACAGACACACACACAGACACCTACACACCCTTCACATGGACACAGCTGTGATCATTTGCCCAACTGGCACATTCCATTCCACCACAGGCCACCATCGTCATAGAGTGGCAACTGTGACTAACTGCCTCTGTAATAAACGAGAAAAGAGAGAGGCTGGCATCTCCACAAGGACAAGCTTTTAACACTCAATATTGTCAAACTGCATATTGTCTGTCCTTGTCCTAGCAGTTAAGTGCCATGTGGCTCTAGTTTTTAATTTCTTCACCATACTCATCGACCTTGACCTCTACAACCTCAAGTACATTCCATTTGAGACTGCACTGTACTGGTATTACTATCATTTGTTCACTCAAATGTGACCTTAGCATCAAGATACCAGGGCTGGGGTCAATTCCATTCCACTTCAGTCAATAAACTGAAATTCCAATTTCCCTAAGTGCTTCTCAATTAGCAAAATGTGGAATTGGAATCTCAGTTTATTTCCAGAGTTGACTGAATTGAAATGGAATTGATCCCAACCCTGCTAGATACTGTGGGTTGTAAAAGCCTTCAACAAGCATGACTTGTGAATGAATGAGAAAAACCATATAAAATCAAGCTTGTCACAGTGATCCTGCCTTCCATTCCAACCTGTGTGTTTGCAAATGTGTTATAGTATTGATGTCACTAATCAGTAGCCTATGATGTTCAATGTTTAAATAATTATTCTTTCACTCAACTGGCTACAACTGTAAACCAATACTGCTATTTAACATGAGAAGATCTGTATGTACTGTGGACACCTGTCATTCAAGGCTGTTTTGAGCCCCACCTGTTTAGCAAAAAAAGTCAATAAAAATGATGGTTTTTTTGCGTGTTATTTTGGCATTAGTATGTGTCACATATCAGTTTGCAAACAATGCAAATCAAATAAAGAATCCTTGAATTAATAAAGCCGCATACAAACCTGGTCTCTTTTTGCTTTCTTGAATAAGGCAGCTTCGAAATGCAGGTGTTTCATCATCCTAGTGCTTTCTTGGTGGTGGTGGTGGTGGTGGTGGTGGTGGTGGTGCAGCCAGCGAAAAATAAGAAGCGTAGGGTTGGTAATGTTCTCTTGTTGCACCGTAGATTGGTTCAGTGTTCTGTCACTCATGTGGACACTACGTCACCGCAGAATCTACGTGGAGAGCACGAAAATTCAAGCCCCATGGGGGCTACCATAGAGTTGCATTAGAAGTGCCCATTCAAGAAGGCTCAAGGTCATTGGCCACAGATAAAAGGATGTCAAATCACGTTATATCTACCATAGTGTTGATTGGACTGATCATGTCAACATCATACTTTCAACATATTAGCTAGCAAGCTAGCATTCATCATCATATATCAAGTTGATTATCTACTGGCAAATCCTTTACAATCCTTGTCATATGAAGAGAAATTATAGATAAAATGTATCGGTGCTCATCGGCCATTGGACATAAACATTACACAATAAGTTTGAAATTGCAAATTCCACAATGAGTGGTTTGGAAGGAATCAGTGGCTAACTGCAAGCATTGCAAAGCAATCACTAGCCTGCTATTCAGTAGAGTGGGTGTGTGGTCCAAGTCTGGGTTTAAGGGTCTCTTTTCCAAGCTTAAAATTATAAACATTCAACATTGGCCATGCTGTCAATCCAGCATGACTTCTGCCTTGTTCAAAACAACTGGAAACTCGGAACTGGGAAATCTCAGAATTCAGTGAGTTCAAGACAACTGGGAACTCAGAAAAAACGAGCTCCAACTGGTAAAATATGTTTTGAATGGTCATCCAACTCTGAATTTCTAGTCGGAACTCAGACCTATTTCTAGAGCCTGACCTGTCATCATGATTCAACATTGTTTTTTCTGAGTTCCCAGTTGTCTTGGAAGCACCATCAATCTAGAGAATGCCAGACTTTGATGACAAAATTTTCACACCAAGGACCGTTGCACCATCTTCCTGTTCACATGAGCACAACAAGGTGAGTCCAAAAATGTATTGCATGCTGCTGCATAAGTGATGCAATATGCCAGGGAGATACTAAGAAAGTAATACTAAGTGTATGTTGTGTAGTAAGATGTTAGTAGCCCATGTGCCTCACCCTAATCATTTGGTCCCTTTTCCCCTCATAACTTAGCCTACTGTTCTGACTTGGTGGTACACATTTAGCCTATAGCCTGTTTTAGAGAAATGTAATCATTGAATATTGTAAGAGCTTTCATTGTCTGCATATATGCCCCCTTTATTTATCCTACGGTTCAGACTTGGTGTACAGGGAGAATACCATAAGAATCGCCCATGTTCTGAATTCAAAAGTGCTGAACAAATAGTTATATTGACTACATCCATCCTAGCTCGCTCATTAATGTCTTAATTTGTAACGCTCTGATCTGTTTCACCTGTCTTTGTGATTGTCTCTACCAATCTCCTGGTGTCACCTGTTTTCCCAATTAGTCCCTGGGTATTTACTCCTGTGTTCTCTGTTTGTCTGTTGCCAGTTCGTCTTGTCTTGTCAAGTCAACCGGCGTGTTTTTTTTCAGTGCTCCTGATTTTTTCCTTATCTCCTTTTTTGTAGTCCTCCCAGTTTTGACCCTTGCCTGCCCTGACTCTGAGCCCGCCTGCCACTCTGTACCTCCTGGACTCTGACCTGGTTTATGATCTTTTGCCTGTCCATGACCTGTCTCGTCTGCTCCTTGGATTATAATAAATATCAGAGACTCAAACCATCTGCCTCCCGTGTCTGCATCTGGGTCTCGCCCTGTATCGTTATATAATGAAATTACGGATTGCCTCTTATTCGCTCGAAGTCCCCTTATGCCATAGTTTGTACATCTCAGTTGTCAGTAGAAACCTCATTTGTTTAAGCAAGTCAGCAATATCAGCTATGTTTTTTTTAAGACAGTAAATGAGGCTGAATGAACTGTTTCGCTGACAGACAAGGCTCCACTGATAGCCAGGTGTAACAGTGGTAATGTGTTGGGACTGCTGTTGGGACAGCTTTATGTAGGCCCTAACAGTTTCTGGGCAACCTTTGTCACCGTTATAGTGCAATTAATGTATTGTTTAGTGTTGTGTTGTGTAGTGGCTTTGGTGGCATGCATCTAAAACATGTTTTGGGAGTTTTCCCCACCAAGATTTACATGCTAAAATTGCCAATGTGTATGTATGGTGAATTATTTTGTTAATAAAAGCTGTGCCTATATTGTTACAGGTCAAATTGTCCTATTCTTACAAGAAGAGTTTACAAACCCACATATAACAATGTTCAATGTTTTAAATTCAGAACAAATAATAAAGATACAAAGCATTCTGAAAAACTGAAACATCTTTGTAGTCTCTGGTCACTGAACCACTGGACTGAGTAAAATGTATCTTACCTTTACAGTTCCCTTTCAGCAGGCAGCACCATAGGGTGACTGACTTGTCTTCAAATAAAAGGAGAGTCTAAGACTAAAGTCAATGAACAGATGCACATTCTCTGGCAACATATTAAGAACACTTACACAGTCACAAACAAATGCAATGTCTGTTAACAGATTTTCAGAAAGCAGAGAACCACACCAGATGTCCAGAAGAACAGCACAATGACCTAAAAGCCATAAATATAATCTTCACACATGCAGATAGACTGGAGGGGACCATGCAGCAGCAGTAGGCTTTGGCTTTTAAACATCTTTCCCCAGGATGTGCTTTAGCAGCTTGGTCTTAGATGGTTCTGCAAGGCTTTGAGTTTGTTTCAGTGACCTGTTGGATTGAGTTCTACTGTCCTGCTGGGACAGTCCCATGGCATGACTGAGGTAAGCCATCAGGATATGCTTACACTGACACAGGAGGAGGAATTTTAGGAATTTTAGCTAGCTTATTAAATCTAATGCGTTGGAGCCATGAGAGTGTGCAGCTTTTCTTTTCTGTGTGTGTGTGTGTGTCACAAACAGAATTCAACTTCAGACAAGTTTGCACATACGCTTATCATCATCATGATTAATATATGTATGACTCATTTGTTTTTAACTTACGGTTATTACATATATAAAACATTTAATAACCACAACGTCAGTATTTGTCATACCAATGTAATAAGGTAGGAAGAATGTATTATATTCCCTAAAAACATTTGGCAAAAATAAGTTCCATCATCTCAGGGATATTTTTCAGAGTAACAGTTCAGTACACAGTGGTCTCTCTCATGCTGGTCTGCGGTTCTGGAGCCGGGAGCCTGGGCTTTCAAGGTCTGTAGACTGTCCAGCCAGTATGCTCCATGTGAAACCCCCAGTGGCCCACTAGGGTGACCTAGTTCTGTTTGATAGACATAGACCAATGATGCGGATGATGACGCGGTCTACAGTGAGACTGTGGCCCACCCCCTGGTCTGGTCTGGCCCTGATTTGCCCTAACTGACCCATGACGGGGTCACAATGATGATGACATGGTCTGCAGTGTCCTTAAAACAACACAGACAGCTCTGGCTCTATGTGGGAGAGGGGGGAGAAGTGTGGTCAACCTCACTGTGAGGTATGGATATACAGTATTCTGTTTTCAGGGATATATTCAGAGGCAGCTGAGGGTTGATGGGATTTTGGGGTCTTATTGGTTTTGGGCTCCTGTGTGTCATATGGGATGGACAGGTTTAAATGAGACGTAAAAAGACCACTTGTGCCAGTGTCTTGCTAATAATGATCCAATAAGGATCTCTTTTATCTCTTGAACATCAGTCTAAGAATATAAGACTATGATTGACCCTTTAGTCTCTCGCTGCTTTCTGTTACTCAGGTTGATTTTAGCATTGTCACTCTAGGGACTGGAGTTGTCCTTATTCAAGGTGTAGCTAGCAGCCCACATGGTTTTGTAGCAAATAGAAACCCTAAATCAAAGACGAAACCTGACCAAAATATCCGCTGTCTGCTCAGTGCTACTGTTATACAGATTAACATGTGAGCACTTTCTGGGAGGGAGTAACCCTGAAAGGTTGAATTCCGCATCTTGTCTTGCTCAGGATCTATGCATTATCCAAGACATAGAGCCTGATCCGACAAGGTGGTGTGTGTGTTTGTGTTTGTTTGTGTGTGTGAGTGTGCTTGCGTGCATAGGTTTTGTATGATGTCTTTGTAGTATATGGCTGTATGTTCTATTAATATATGAATACGTTATTATTGCTCTGTGCTCACCAGCAGGCTCTCGTTCTTCTTGAGCACGGTGTAAGTGAAGGCTGGGCAGGGGCAGTAGTGACAGGAGGTGTAGCAGGTGCACCACTGAGAGCATCTTTACTGGCTGCATCAGTGCTTTGTATGGTAACTGCTTGTCATCCAATCGCATGGCCCAGTACATCACTGTGGCTGAGCTCCCTGACATCCAGGACCTCCATACCAGGCGGTGTCAGAGGAAGGCCCTAAAAACGGTCAAAGACACCACCACATAAGTCACAGACTGTTCTATCTGCTACCGCATGACAAGCGGTGCTGATGCACCAAGTCTGGAACCAACAGGACCATGAACAGCTTCTACCCCCAAACCATAACACTGCTAAATAGTTAACCAAATAGCTACCCAGATGATCTGAATTGACCCCCCCCTAACTCTTTTTACCCATCTGCTTATTATTTATCCTGTTGCCTAGTCACTTCACCCCTTCCCATGCGTACATACAGTATCTATCTGAATTACCTCGTACTCCTGCACACGGTACTGGTACCCCGTGAATATAGCCAAGTTATCGTTACTCATTGTGTATTTATTCCTTGTTTTATTATGTTTCTATTATTTTTCTATGTTTCTCTCTGCATTGTTGGGAAGGGCCCATAAGTAAGCATTTCACTGTTAGTCTACACCTGTTGTTTACAAAGCATATGACAAATACCATTTGATTTGATTTAAAGTGTACAGCAGCCCTGACCCGACCATTACATTCAACAAAACAATTTTTAAAATAAAAAAAATGTAACCTTTATTTAACTAGGCAAGTCAGTTAAGAACAAATTCTTATTTACAATGATGGCCTACACCGGCCAAACCCGGACGACGCCGGGCCAATTGTGAGCCGCTTTATGGGACACCCAATCACGGCCGGTTGTGATACAGACTGGATTTGAACCAGGGTGTCCGTATTGACGCCTCAAGCACTGAGTTGTAGTGCCTTAGACCGCTACAGACACAGTAACAAAAACAACAAGTAGGATTCAAAGACAAAGGCAGAGCTGGACAAAAACACAGGACTGTGGATTTATGCAAACAAGGAAATAAACAACCATGGAAAGATTCTCTGAATCATCACAGTGTTGTAGAAGAGAGAGAATGTCTTGTGTCTCGAGCAAGTACTTGATCTAACAAAGTTGTCCAAAAATTCTGTAAATTCTGTTCGTACTTATACTGCCTTTGTCTGCCAGTGATAACAGCTTGAGTCAATTCCACACATGTTCACAACAGCTGAGGAAGGAGCTCTGAAAACGGTCGATCAGTAGAACAGGTTGAGGAATGAGGTGAAACAAGCTCCCACTGACCTCATCTCATCCTTATCTCACCAATCCCTGAGCTCCTCCAAAGAGCCCTAACACATCCTGCTAACTTCACCCCAAGTGGTGAGGGTAGGCAACATCACCCCCGCCGCGCTGACCCTCAACACGAGGGCCCCACAGAGATGTGTGCCTAGTTCCCTCCTGTACTTCCTGTTCACCCACTACCGTGTGGTCATGCACGACTCCAACACCATCATTAAGTTTGCTGATGACACAACGGTGGTAGGAGGTCAGTAACCTGGCATTGTGGGGCCGGAACAACCACCTCTCCCTCAACGGAGCTGATCGTGGACTACAGGAAATGGGAGGGGGCAAGCACACCCCCAGCCACATCGACGGGGCTGTAGTGGAGCAGGTCGAGAGCTTCAAGTTCCTCGGTGTCGACAGCACCTCCTCCCCCTCGGGAGGTTGAAAAGATTTGGCATGGACCCTCAAATCCTCAAAATGTTCTACAGCTGTACAAATAAGAGCATATTGACTGGCTTCATCACTGCTTGGTATGGCAATAGCACTGCCTCGAGCACTACCTTGATCGCTACAGAGGGTGGTCAGGACAGCCCAGCACATCACTGGATCTGAGCTCCCTGCCATCCTGGACCTCTATATCAGGCAGTGTGAAAGGATGGACCGGACTCCAACCACCCAAGCCATGGACTGTTCTCTCTGCTTCCACACAGCAAGCGGTACCAGTGCATTTAGTCTGACACCAACAGGCTCCTGAACAGCTTCTATCCCCATGCCATAAGACTGCTAAATAGCTAACTAAATAGCAAACAAAATGGCTACACGGACAATCTGTGTTGACTTTTGTATTTTATTCTTATTTTTGCACTGTCTCCATTCACACTCACAGGGCCCTACACACTATGCACACTGACACTCCAACACACATACAAACACTCGATCAATTTTTTGCTCACACACACACATACATTTATACTAACTCTACACACACCCACAAACAATCATCATACACACTGCTGCTACTCTGTTTATCATATATCCTGATGCCGAGTCACCTTACCCCTACACATTTCTACCTCTATCGATCCAGTATTCCTGCACATTGTAAATATGGTATTGTAACTGACCTTGTATATAGTATGCTTACTTACTTTATCGTGTTCTTCTTATTTCTTGTTTGTATATATTGTGTGTTTTTGTTCTACCTTGTTATTTGTATTATTACATTGATATAGATTACTGCATTGTTGGGGTTAGAGCTTGCAAGAAAGGCATTTCACTGTACTTGTCCATGTGTCATTAAATCTTGGGGCTTGTTCAGGATGATGTTACGTTACAGAACATTCAGATAGGAATAAATGTATGGTGTAGAACAAATATGATTGTCCGTCAGATAGAATATGGAATTGTGTCAGGTCTGTTCATTCTATTTTTACCTGAAACATCCACAATGTTTTACATCACTAAATACACCCCTGGTGTCTGGAAGAGGGAGCATGTTAAACATCTATTGGATTTAAGAGTGGTAGACAGTAATCTCATAAAGCTAGCCAGGTTTCTCCAAATATTGCATATACTCCTACAAATACTGTAGCTGTAAAGTATACCTAAACTCGCATGCCAGACAACAACTCCTGGCCATACCAGACACTTAGTCCATACTCAGTGGTGGAAAAAGTACCCAATGTCATACTTGAGTAAAAGTATATATACCTTAATAGAAAGTTACTCAAGTAAAAGTAAAAGTTACCAAGTAAAATACTACTTGAGTAAAAGTCTAAAAGTATTTGGTTCTAAATATACTTAAGTATCAAAAGTAGAAGTTAAAATATAAATCATGTCAAAGTCCTTATATTAAGCAAAGCAGACGGCATCATTTTCAGGTTTTTAAATGTATGGATAGCCTGGTGCACACTCCAACACTCAGACACAATTGACAAATTATGCATTTATGTTTAGTGAGCCCACCAGATCAGAGGCAATAGAGATGACCACGTATTCTCTTGATATGTGTGTGAATCGGACCATTTTCCTGCCCTGCTAAGCATTCAAAATGTAACGAGTACTTGTGGGTGTCAAGGAAAATGTAAGGAGTAAAAAGTACATTATTTTCATTAGGAATGTAGTGAAGTAAAAGTTGTCAGAAATATAAATAGTATAGTACAGATACCCCAAAGTACAAAGTATTTCTACTTAAGTACTTTATGCCACTGTTCATACTTGGTGACGGACTCCAGCCCCATTCTGAAGATGAAGCATGAGGGCATTAATTCAGAAGATTACACAGCCTCGTCACCACAACTAATGACTCTCAACATGGCAGAAACAGGCTCCATTATTCACAGTCGTGTAGTCCCTTCCTAGTGACCTACAAAATAAAACACCTCATTCATTGAAATGTTACATTATAAACGAGTTACTCCGCAGGGACAATTCCATGGAGTCGATTTAAAAAGTGACAAAAGCAGAGTAACGAGACTGAAAACCACCCAGCTGAGAGCACTGGAGGGAGACTGTAACTGTGGTGTGTATTCGTTCACTCCCCCTCAAGGATTTATGAGCATTAAATTGATATAACAATGCCGGTATGGTAGACAATCTATCTACAAACTAACTCAATGCTTTTATAGTAGTTGAGGGGGAGTGAACAAGTGCACACTTCAAGGAGAGGGGAAAAATGGGAAATTTGGCCTGACATATTGTTAGGTTCTAATTCTCAGTGTAAAAAACTCAACAGACATTATGAAAGCTTAACCAAGTTTATTCTTCCCAGAGGATCAATACAGCTGCATTAGACAACAAAAAATCACACAACCACTGAAGCACAAGCATTTCACTACACTCGCATTAACATCTGCTAACCATGTGTATGTGACAAATAAAACGTTTGATTTGATTTGATTTGATGTAACCCTTCCTCCTACACATCTTTACTGCTAGGCAGGACACAAAGTGATACGGCCTTCATCAGTAATACATGGCTCTCTCCCCTTATCAATGCCTGCCATGTGACCTGATATAATGTAAACGTTATACATTACCCTCTCTCCCTCAGTGACATGAATAAGTATATTTCATATTCTCAGAACCCAACAGTATGAAGGACTGGCCATACAAGATACCTTGGCAAACAAAACTACCATCTGTGTAACTGAAACCAGGGAAATGAAAAGAAAGGATAGCAGATGAAAAAAAGAGGAGAAGGGAGTCTCATTTATCAACCTCTTGTTCATGTAAAACAAACTCATGAGAGAGGCAACATGGCTACTATCAGTTAGTGTCCCACACTAGAACTAAGGGAGCCTCTAGCCAGGGCTAACAAGGTAATACAGACACTGGACTGTAGGCTACTGTCTGACTAGGGATTCTGCAGCGAGGCATTTTAAAGAGAGAATGTAAAACACACACTGTCAATAGCCCTGGTTTTCATTTGGAGGGTTGCCAAATATAAGAAAAATAGGATGCAGGTGCTGTGGCAATCCTCCGCCACCATGAACAACACCATGACATTCAACGTTGTGCCACTTGGACAGCAGTGTTAATTTCGTCAACAAAACTCATTGTTTAACACCTATTTTTCAGAGGCACTGACTAAATTGCCCCAGAAAAAACTATAACTAAACAAAAACTATTTGTGACTAAAATCTGACTACTAAGTGGACTGGAAAAAACTACACCGGGCACACACAGCCTCCATCAGCTGGTGATCTACGGGGGAGCAAGCGATGAGTGTGGGCAGACAGGCAGACAGGCTCCGCTCCAGCTCCGCCTCCGATTATACACATGCGACTCTCTTGCTTCCCCATAGCTAACCAGTTACCACCATCATTCTAGTTAGCTACCCGTTGCTTGGTTAAGAAACCCAAGCTGCTTTATGAAATAAAAAAACAATAGCAACATTAAGTTTAATAGTAAAAACAGTCTAGTTATGTTTTTCTCTACCTTGAGTATAGAAAATGTGTCGGTCTTTGAATTTGTAGTCTCGCTCAACCCTACCATTTTCCCCACTGAATTTCATAGCCAGGTTCTGTAGCCAATGTACAAGTCAAGTCTCCTACTTTTCCTCAGAGAAAACAGCTTGAGAGATTACCGTTCAGAAGATAATAATACGGGCGCTACATTTTGTTCTTTCTATCGTGCATTGGTGGGCCGCATTTTACATTAAAAAAGCATATCGGTTCAGTTCTAAAACTAGGCTAATTGTGGACCAGACCATTAATCACTTGTTTAGGTTACACCTTGTTCAGTCATGTTACCTCATTAGCTAGCTATAGGCCTAGCTAACAACCTGGGGCGTGTTCAGTAGAACGCAACGTTTTGGAACGTTCAGAAAGAAATATACTATGTAGAACAAACATGCCTCTCTGACATGTTGAATAAGAAATAACCTTGGCTCTATTCATGGAATGCAACTTTTGAAAACATTTTGCAACTGAACGTGGCCCTGGTAATATTACCAGTGGCCTATATGCAAACATTTGGTGGCACAGAAAGAAAGAAAAGGCAAACTATTTATTGACTAAATTCTTCTTGCCACTACACTATATCTAACTGGTTGAGAGAATGCCAAGAGTGTGCAAAGCTGTCATCAAGGCAAAGTGTGGCTACTTTGAAAAATCTAAAATATGTTTTGTCTAACACTTTTTTGGTCACTACATGATTCCGTATGTGTTTTTTAATAGTTTTGATGTCTTCACTATTATTATGCCATGTAGAAAATAGTACAAATAAAGAAAAACCCTTGAATGAGTAGGTGTGTCCAAACTTTTGACTGGTACTGTATATTTGTCATATTTATACTTTTGGGAAGAGAATAGGATGTTATGATGCAAAATATGTTGGTAGGACAAGGCTATGTATGTTTGTGCACATGGAAATCAGGGATTTATGTTTACTATGGGTTAATGATCCAATACAAATATGATGTGACTAAAATGTGACTAAAATTAAAGGGCATTTAGTTGACTAAAATGGCCCACTGTTTTTGTCATTTTGACAGTAACTAGACTAAATAATTATTCAAATGACAAAAATGTGACTAGGCTTACGATTTTTTTAAAGACTGAATGAACACTGTGACAATTAACCCAGGTTGCGTTGTTGTATTGCCCATTATAATTGACATGTTGATTAAAATCCCCCAGAGATCAAAGTTCAATTCAAATAAAGGACAAAGTATTCCTTCCTGGCTAAGAACTCAGTGGAGAAGATAAATAAAAGGTCTTTCACTACTGAATCAGAGGAAACCTTGAATCTCAACTGCCCAAATATGGTGTACCCTCCCCCTCAGACCACAAAACAAGGCACCCTAACCTAAATGAAGACCAGGTTATCCCAAACACAAATACCCACACACTTTTGCACTCAGGGGCAGCAGGTAGTCTAGCGGTTAAGAGCATTGGGCTAGTATCTGAAAGGTCGCTGGTTCGATTCCCCGAGCTGACTAGGTGAGCAATGTCTTAAATGTAAAAAATATAATGAATTTTATTTCCATGGGACAATCAGAGATTCTAAAGCATTAGAGTAATTGAAAACCAGCTCACATTTGGGTATTTTTTTGTCCTCTGTTGGCATTTCAGAATGTACTACTGTTAAGCTCTGGCCACAAAGCCAACGGGTAGGCCCAACATAAAACCACACTTAAACGCTCCCTGGTATTCTCCTTCCACTGTTTGGCAGGTGTACAAGCTATCCTAACAGGGGACTCCACAGTCAGCTAGACTGCAAATCAAGCATGAGCTACTTCAATCTCAGCAAATGACATGAACATGAGATTCAGCTCCAGTGTGACTGGAGTTGGCTTCTCTATTTTTATGGTAGAAATGCCGGGTTCTCTGGGCACTACTTAGAGGGAAGCCATCATGTGCCAGAGAGCTCAGAGGTTTGGAGCGATGGCTTTTTCATCAGTCCATCAGTGCCAGCCCCAATTATCAGTTACAACCCGTCAGGGAGGACTATAGAGGACTGTAGTTGTTTGTGGGAAGTCACGACAGGCACAGGGCCAATGATGCATCTTACTCAAGGCTTCAGACTGCATCATAACTCTGGATTGTTTGGCTAGATTTGTCACAAAGGGGTGAAATGTCTGCCTTTGAGCGTTAACTCAGTCATATTTCAACCAAACATGGTAAATATTTAACCACATTTAAGGCCTCAAACTATAACCACATGGCAGAGATCCATGTAAAACTTTATTGCAGGAAGGAAAGAGGAAAAGTGACAAAAACACAAGTCAGCAGATTCAACACGTGCATGAATCTGCAAACTGTTAACTTTTCCTTTTAAAGCAATAAACTGACTTTTTAAAAGTCACTGAGGGCGACACTGATTACATTTCAACAGGAAGGATGGTTTGGAAAAGCAAAGGCTGAGTGGGTGAAATGATAACACAATTGGAGAGCTGCTGCTACTGCCTGGGCTTTACACAGAGTCAATATCCAGGGGCTAAGATTTGGTGAGGACTCATCAGCAATACCCCCAACCCCCCTCAACCCCCCTCTCTACCCTGTGGCCCCATAGACTAATATACATTAATGGGGAGACAGAAACATAATTAGAGACATAGGGGCCTGAGCAAAGGTGCAAACGGAGCAGCTGCACCCCCACTTGCAAAGTAGGGGTGCAAAAATCCTCCTTTAACCTGTCTCCTCCCCTTTCATCTACACTGATTGAAGTGGTTTGAACAACTGACATCAATAAGGGATCATAGCTTTCACATGGATTCATCTGGTCAGTCTACAGTGCCTTGCGAAAGTATTCGGCCCCCTTGAACTTTGCGACCTTTTGCCACATTTCAGGCTTCAAACATAAAGATATAAAACTGTATTTTTTGGTGAAGAATCAACAACAAGTGGGACACAATCATGAAGTGGAACGACATTTATTGGATATTTCAAACTTTTTTAACAAATCAAAAACTGAAAAATTGGGCGTGCAAAATTATTCAGCCCCTTTACTTTCAGTGCAGCAAACTCTCTCCTGAAGTTCAGTGAGGATCGCTGAATGATCCAATGTTGACCTAAATGACTAATGATGATAAATACAATCCACCTGTGTGTAATCAAGTCTCCGTATAAATGCACCTGCACTGTGATAGTCTCAGAGGTCCGTTAAAAGCGCAGAGAGCATCGTGAAGAACAAGGAACACACCAGGCAGGTCCGAGATACTGTTGTGAAGAAGTTTAAAGCCGGATTTGGATACAAAAAGATTTCCCAAGCTTTAAACATCCCAAGGAGCACTGTGCAAGCGATAATATTGAAATGGAAGGAGTATCAGACCACTGCAAATCTACCAAGACCTGGCCGTCCCTCTAAACTTTCAGCTCATACAAGGAGAAGATTGATCAGAGATGCAGCCAAGAGGCCCATGATCACTCTGGATGAACTGCAGAGATCTACAGCTGAGGTGGGAGACTCTGTCCATAGGACAACAATCAGTCGTATATTGCACAAATCGGGCCTTTATGGAAGAGTGGCAAGTAGAAAGCCATTTCTTAAAGATATCCATAAAAAGTGTTGTTTAAAGTTTGCCACAATCCACCTGGGAGACACACCAAACATGTGGAAGAATGTGCTCTGGTCAGATGAAACCAAAATGGAACTTTTTGGCAACAATGCAAAACGTTATGTTTGGCGTAAAAGCAACACAGCTCATCACCCTGAACACAGCATCCCCACTGTCAAACATGGTGGTGGCAGCATCATGGTTTGGGCCTGCTTTTCTTCAGTAGGGACAGGGAAGATGGTTAAAATTGATGGGAAGATGGATGGAGCCAAATACAGGACCATTCTGGAAGAAAACCTGATGGAGTCTGCAAAAGACCTGAGACTGGGACGGAGATGTGTCTTCCAACAAGACAATGATCCAAAACATAAAGCAAAATCTACAATGGAATGGTTCAAAAATAAACATATCCAGGTGTTAGAATGGCCAAGTCAAAGTCCAGACCTGAATCCAATCGAGAATCTGTGGAAAGAACTGAAAACTGCTGTTCACAAATGCTCTCCATCCAACCTCACTGAGCTCGAGCTGTTTTGCAAGGAGGAATGGGAAAACATTTCAGTCTCTCGATGTGCAAAACTGATAGAGACATACCCCAAGCGACTTACAGCTGTAATCGCAGCAAAAGGTGGCGCTACAAAGTATTAACTTAAGGGGGCTGAATAATTTTGCACGCCCAATTTTTCAGTTTTTGATTTGTAAAAAAAGTTTGAAAAATCCAATAAATGTCGTTCCACTTCATGATTGTGTCCCACTTGATGTTGATTCTTCACAAAAAAATACAGTTTTATATCTTTATGTTTGAAGCCTGAAATGTGGCAAAAGGTCGCAAAGTTCAAGGGGGCCGAATACTTTCGCAAGGCACTGTACATCATGGAAACGGCAGGAATTCGTAACGTTTTGTATACTCAGTGTATATAATAATTATCAGATTGCATTTTGCACCCCCTTACCCCGTTGCTCCCAAGCCACTGTCTTGGTTCAGTGCAGTTAGAAAGCACTAATGGCACCACTGGTGTTTAAATTAAAAGGCACCTGCAAAGTAAAATTGGTTAACTATAGTTGAAGTTGGAAGTTTACATACACCTTAGCCAAATACATTTAAACTCAGTTTTTCACAATTCCTGACATTTAATCCTAGTAAAACGTCCCTGTCTTAGGTCAGTTAGGATCACCACTTTATTTTAAGAATGTGAAACGTCAGAATAATATTAGAGAGAATTATTTATTTCAGCTTTAATTTCTTTCATCACATTCCCAGCGAGTCAGAAATTTACATACACTTAATTAATATTTGGTAGCATTGCCTTCAAATTGTTTAACTTGGGTCAAACGTTTTGGGTAGCCTTCCACAAGCTTCCCACAATAAGTTGGGTGATTTTGGGCCCATTCCTACTGATAGAGCTGGTGCAACTGAGTCAGGTTTGTCGGCCTTCTTGCTCACATACGCTTTTTCAGTTCTGCCCACAAATGTTCTATGGGAGTGAGGTCAGGGCTTTGTGATGGCCACTCCAATGCCTTGACTTTTTTGTCCTTAAGTCATTTTGCCACAACTTCGTAAGTATGCTTGGGGTCATTGTCCATTTGGAGACCCATTTGCGACCAAGCTTGAACTTCCTGACTGATGTCTTGAAATGTTGTTTCAATATATCGACTTAATTTGGCTACCTCATGATGCCATCTATTTTGTGAAGTGCACCAGTCCCTCCTGCAGCAAAGCACCCCCACGACATGATGCTGCCACCCCCGTGCTTCATGGTTGGAATTGTGTTCTTCGGCTTGCAAGTGTACCCCATATTATGCAAGAACAGCTCAAATATACAAAGACAACAACTGTTTGAATGATGTCTGTGAGTATAACAGAACTTATTTGGCAGGCAAAACCCAGAGGACAAACCATCCAGGAAAAAACATTTTTAAGGTCACTCTCTTTTCAATGGGTTTTCTTTGTGGATCTAGATTTGTTTGCAGTGCAAGCACTTGCTTGCATTTCCTATCGCTTCCACTAGATGTCAACAGTCTTTAGAAATTGGTTGATGTTTTTATTTGAGAAGTGAAGAAGTAGGGCTGTTCAGAATGAGGGTCGAGTCTAGTGTACTGTTGTGGTTGGGGTGCGCGACCTGAAAGCTCGCTCCACAATGTTTGTATCCGCTATTGAACGCAGTTTATCCCGTCTTAAATTGTATCGAATATTTGCGTTAAAAATACCTTAAATTGTATTAGGAAAGTTGTTTGAAATGTTTGGACAAAGATTACAGGTAACTTATTAGATATTTTTTAGTCATGTTGTGCGAGTTGGAACTGGTGTTTTCTGGATCAAACCCGCCAAATAAATTGACATTTTTGAGATATAACGACAGAATTAATCGAAAAAAAGGACCATTTGTGATGTTTATGGAACATATTGGAGTGCCAACAGAAGAAGCTCTTCAAAGGTAGGGCATGAATTATATCGTTATTTCTGAGTTTTGTGTCGCGCCTGGCGTGATGAAATATGTCTGTGTTTGTTTGATGGGGTGTTGTTCTCAGATATTCACATGGTTTATTTTCGCCGTAAAGCCTTTTTGAAATCTGACACAGTGGCTGGATTAACAAGAAGTTAAGCTTTATTTTGACATATTGCATGTGTATTTTCAGGAATATTTACAATTCTGTAGTTTGAATTTGGCGCCCTGCACTTTCACTGGACGTTGGTCAGGTGGGACGGTAGCGTCCCATGTAGCCTAGAGAGGTTTTAAGACATGAAGGTCAGTCAATGCGTGGCTACTTTGAAGAATCTCAAATATAAAATAGATTTTGATTTGTTTAACACTTTTTTGGTTACTACATGATTCAATATGTGTTATTTAATAGTTTAGATGTCTTCACTATTATTATTAAATATAAAAATAAAGAAAAACCCAGGAATGAGAGGGTCTGTCCAAACCTTTGACTGGTACTGTATAATTTGAGATGCGAGCACCACGAGCAAATTCACTGTATCATTTCACAATGCCTGCTCTAAAAATTAGGGGTTCAATGAGGGTTCTGAGATCCTCAAAGTTCCTTGAAGAACCTTAGGCTTCTTGGCACTGAAAAATGCCCCCAAAAGGTTCTTCCAAGAACCCCATAGGTGGTGGGGTTAATTGAGGAACCTATTTAGTTCTTGGGGGTTCTTGCAGAACCCTAACAGCCCAACCAAAATGTTTTGATTTGAATTTAGCACTTAACTGAAAAATGTAAAGATCTCAATTTAAGGTAAGTTTTCTCCATTTATGATCTAAATTAAAATTGTCTTTATGATGACACCATTGATGAGATCTGACTCTAAACATGAAATCTTGTTAATTATCAGGTATCCTATTGAAATATTGAGTGCCATAGTCAGAAGTGAATTGTTATCTGTAGGAGGAATGTATATGGTGGAGACAATTAAGCTTGGAATGTACTGCGTAAAGGAAAGGCAATCACATGTTGGCAGGCACTGATAAGGGTGGAGAGATGTGGTTTGAAGAATGGGGGGCCTAGGTTAGGTCAGATCACATTAAAGGAGAAGGAACAGTTTATTATGCGCATCACTTGATTTCCAGACTAGCAATAAAGATGTCATGTTTAGAGAGAAGGAAAACGTCACCCAAATTGGGGTATATACAGTGCCTTGTGAAAGTATTCGGCCCCCTTGAACTTTGCGACCTTTTGCCAAATTTCAGGCTTCAAACATAAAGATATAAAACTGTATTTTTTTGTGAAGAATCAACAACAAGTGGGACACAATCATGAAGTGGAACGACATTTATTGGATATTTCAAACTTTTTTAACAAATTAAAAACTGAAAAATTGGGCGTGCAAAATTATTCAGCCCCTTTACTTTCAGTGCAGCAAACTCTCTCCAGAAGTTCAGTGAGGATCTCTGAATGATCCAATGTTGACCTAAATGACTAATGATGATAAATACAATCCACCTGTGTGTAATCAAGTCTCCGTATAAATGCACCTGCACTGTGATAGTCTCAGAGGTCCGTTAAAAGCGCAGAGAGCATCATGAAGAACAAGGAACACACCAGGCAGGTCCGAGATACTGTTGTGAAGACGTTTAAAGCCGGATTTGGATACAAAAAGATTTCCCAAGCTTTAAACATCCCAAGGAGCACTGTGCAAGCGATAATATTGAAATGGAAGGAGTATCAGACCACTGCAAATCTACCAAGACCTGGCCGTCCCTCTAAACTTTCAGCTCATACAAGGAGAAGACTGATCAGAGATGCAGCCAAGAGGCCCATGATCACTCTGGATGAACTGCAGAGATCTACAGCTGAGGTGGGAGACTCTGTCCATAGGACAACAATCAGTCGTATATTGCACAAATCTGGCCTTTATGGAAGAGTGGCAAGAAGCAAGCCATTTCTTAAAGATATCCATAAAAAGTGTTGTTTAAAGTTTGCCACAAGCCACCTGGGAGACAAACCAAACAGGTGGAAGAAGGTGCTCTGGTCAGATGAAACCAAAATTGAACTTTTTGGCAACAATGCAAAATGTTATGTTTGGCGTAAAAGCAACACAGCTCATCACCCTGAACACACCATCCCCACTGTCAAACATGGTGGTGGCAGCATCATGGTTTGGGCCTGCTTTTCTTCAGCAGGGACAGGGAAGATGGTTAAAATTGATGGGAAGATGGATGGAGCCAAATACAGGACCATTCTGGAAGAAAACCTGATGGAGTCTGCAAAAGACCTGAGACTGGGACGGAGATTTGTCTTCCAACAAGACAATGATCCAAAACATAAAGCAAAATCTACAATGGAATGGTTCAAAAATAAACATATCCATGTGTTGGAATGGCCAAGTCAAAGTCCAGACCTGAATCCAATCGAGAATCTGTGGAAAGAACTGAAAACTGCTGTTCACAAATGCTCTCCATCCAACCTCACTGAGCTCGAGCTGTTTTGCAAGGAGGAATGGGAAAAAATTTCAGTCTCTCGATGTGCAAAACTGATAGAGACATACCCCAAGCGACTTACAGCTGTAATCGCAGCAAAAGGTGGCGCTACAAAGTATTAACTTAAGGGGGCTGAATAATTTTGCACGCCCAATTTTTCCGTTTTTGATTTGTTAAAAAAGTTTGAAATATCCAATAAATGTCGTTCCACTTCATGATTGTGTCCCACTTGGTGTTGATTCTTCACAAAAAAATACAGTTTTATATCTTTATGTTTGAAGCCTGAAATGTGGCAAAAGGTCGCAAAGTTCAAGGGGGCTGAATACTTTCGCAAGGCACTGTATACTACCACTGGTGGAACCATGTCTTTGTCTTTTGCAGCTGTATGACCCAATGGGTCAATAAACTTGGGTTAAGTTTTACTAGTTGTCCGTGAGTTTTACTCACATGTGTAATGGTTGTCTTCTTCCTCTTCTGAGGAGGAGTAGGAAATATCGGACCAATATGCAGTGTGGTAAGTGTTCGTCATATTTATTTCACTGAACACAGAAAACAAGCGAATGAAGAAAAAACGAAACAGTCCCGTATGGTGGAAAACACTGAAACGGAAAATAACCACCCACCAACAAGAGTGGGAAAACAGGCTACCTAAGTATGGTTCTCAATCAGAGACAACGATTGACAGCTGCCTCTGATTGGGAACCATACCAGGCCAAACACATAGAAATATAAACACAAGAACAAAACATAGAATGCCCACCCCAACTCACACCCTGACCAATCTAAAATAGAAACAAACAAAAGGAACTAAGGTCAGGATGTGACAACATGGCTGTTGTTTGACACTTTCTCCCCTTTTAAAATGATTTCCCCCAAAAAATTCAAACCAGAAAATTGAATCAGTTCAATGGATATCAATGCAAAAAGAGATATGAATATGTAAGAATAAGTTAAAGGCTAGTGCTGCATTGGGCACAGATGACTAAACTGCTCCCTTATTTGTGTGTGTCTGTGTCTGCTTGTATACTGATGAGAAGTCACACAAAGGTATGTACAATTGGTATTGGGTTGCCGCATAATGTTATGCAGATCACGTATCATCTACAGTTAATTTGTATTAATGGTTTATCTAAAACCTTATAGGACTCTGTCACAGCAGCCATCTTTTGTAACCGATGTGAAATAGCTAGCTAGTTAGCGGGGTGAGCGCTAATAGCGTTTCAATTGGTGACGTAACTCGCTCTGAGACCTTGAAGTAGTTGCTCCCCTTGCTCTGCAAGGGCTGCAGCTTTTGTGGAGTGATGGGTAACGATGCTTCGTGGGTGTCCAATTGTTGATGTGTGCAGAGGGTCCCTGGTTCGAGCCCAGGTAGGGGCGAGGAGAGGGACGGAAGCTATACTGTTACATTGGTGCCGTGACCCGGATCACTGGTTGCTGCGGAAAAGGAGGAGGTCAAAAGGGGGGTGAGTGTAACCAATGTGAAATGGCTAGCTAGTTAGCGGGGTGCGCGCTAATAGTGTTTCAAATGGTGACGAAACTCGCTCTGAGACCTTGAAGTAGTTGCTCCCCTTGCTCTGCAAGGGCCGTGGAGAGATGGGTAACGATGCTTCTGGGGTGTCAGTTGTTGATGTGTGCGGAGGGTCCCTGGTTCTAGCCCAGGTAGGGGTCGAGAAGAGGGACGGAAGCTATAGTGTTACATCTCTACATTATGAACAAGGTATGTGTATGAAAATCGTTGCCAAAAGTGAAAATGTGTTGCATTCAAATTTACCACAAAAACCAAGGTGCTAATCATTTGTATAATTATTATTTTTTGCATTTATAGACTTCACCCTCCCTACACCTCCGATGAATATAATAGGAAACCTGTTTGATCACCATGCACTTCAAAATCATTCTGGCTATGGATAGCCTGCAAAGGCCATTCAACACATCAACATCAACACGTCAGAGGATATATCCAATGGACTTTCGGCTCTGCTGGATATTTACCTCGTATTTGTTTTATTCTGCTTTTATGCTTTTAACTAAAACCATAATAAACACTGACAACTAAAATGTTGTGTTATTGTTATGCTGATTATTATTAATAATAATAATAAAGGGGGGGTTGAACTTTTTACCCCAAAAGGTTATAGGAGGAACCATTAATGGGAGTTATTTGAAGAACTTATAGGGGTTGCCCCAGTTTCAATTTGAAGAACCCATAAAGGATCCTCCAGGAACCTTTTCTTTTTAGAGTGTGTAATAACCATAATGAGCACGGGCATGTCTGATTAGGCTTCGCTGTAGTGCAGATTCTGACTTAGTAGCCTTCCATCAGCAGCTTTGTCGATATAACAGAGGTAAAAAAGAGTCAATTATTGTGAGTTACTGGACACATTATTTGTGGCCTTGCTCATGCATGCAGTATGGTGTGGGTCTTCATGCTACAGCTGGGTCTCATTTAGCGATTATCCCATGCCCATGCCCTAACAGTCACCACAAATCTTTGTCATTTTCACTTGAAGCAAACACTTCCCACGAACAAGTCACTTGCAGCTGAAACAGATGTTGTTCCGAGTGCGTCTGCCAACCTTGCAGCTGAAACAGATGTTGTTCCGAGTGCGTCTGCCAACATTGCAGCTGAAACAGATGTTGTTCCGAGTGCGTCTGCCAACCTTGCAGCTTTTCTTCCCCTAGAGCTGTGTGCAATTTTGCTGCTGCCTTGGCCTTCATATGTCTCTCACGTAGCCCGTGTGACAGACTCTCTCCTGCTCATGGTGTTGTTCATGCACAGCTTGAACAAAACATGTGCGTTAACAGCAACCAAGTCAAGAATGTTGTACCTAGTACCTAGTACAGCCATGCCAGCTGATCCAAAACATCAGACACTCGCTCACTTGCTACCCGATATGAATCCTTTCACAGATATGGAAAGTCATTCAGAATAAATCAGAATAACAATCATCAGAGATGTCATGATCCATTTGTTCCTACCATCTGAGTCGTTTTCATTCAGATTTCGTAGTATTGGTCTTGCCATTGTAAATGACTCATGCTCTCACTGTGTAGCCTTCTCCCAGGGCAGGCTTAATGCAGGAGTTTAACATGGCTGAATCCCCCGGCCCAGGTCCGTGGGGGGCGCAAGAGGAAGCAAAAAATGAAATACTAATCATTTTTACCCCCAGAAATTATAGAGAAAATATATATACTGTATACATTATACATGTAATATATAGGGCCTCGTTTTTTTTTACTGCAGCCACCAACCACAGGAAGACTCAGGAGCCAGCTCTCAATGAGTGTAGACAGCCTGCTGCTGCCTGCTGTTGCTCTGTTAATCATCAGATGGGGAGGACAGGAGGTAGGGGGGCCACGTGGGTAACTGGGGGGGACCAGCCTTGATTGGGTAACTGTTTAATAAAAATATATATATAAACTGAATAAGAAATACATGTGACTGGTTGTGTGAGTCAGGGGCTGGGCCCCAGCCTGTAGGTTGCGCATATGTTTTTGTTATTGTTATTATAATAATGTTTTATCCAAACACAGGAGCCCGCTCTCAATGTTCAAAATAACGAGAGAGCATAATTTAGCCACAGTGGATCAATAATGTATAAAAAAATAACTGTGGATTAAGTTTGCCAAAATAAAGGGGCCATAATGAGCTACCAGAACAGCTTCAATGCGCCATGGCATAGATTCTATAAGTGTACCTAAACCATGCCAGGAAAATGCACCCCACACCATAATATATACTTTGTAACCCTTATTAACTTAAGTGTTTCCTTTATTTTGGCAGTTAACGCAGTTTGGGCAGCATACACTCCAAATATGTCACACCCTGATCTGTTTCACCTGTCTTTGTGATTGTCTCCACCCCCCTCCAGGTGTCGCCCATCTTCCCCATTATCCCCTGTGTATTTATACCTGTGTTCTTTGTTTGTTTGGTGCCAGTTTGTCTTGTTTGTCAAGTTAGCCAGCATTTTTTGTTCTCAGTGCCTGCTTTTCCCAGTCAATCTTTTTCCTCGCCCTCCTGGTTTTGACCCTTGCCTGTCCTGACTCTGAGCCTGCCTGCCTGACCACTCTGCCTGACCCTGCCTGCTTACCTGTACCTTTGCCCCACCTCTGGGATTATTGACCTCTGCCTGCTTTGACTTGTCTATTGCCTAACCCCTGTTGGATTATTAAACCATTGTTAATTCAACGTTGTCTGCATCTGGGTCTTACCTTCATACCTGATAAATATGCAGGTTGTTGCATTGTGGCCATGGACATATAATCCATATAAGGGTTTTGTAACCTCTTACCCTGGCAATTTGACTGTGAAACTCATGGGTACACAAGCAATGGTTGTCAGTCCTGGGAACTGCCATCTATGGATTATATTTCCATGGTTGGTTGCGGCTGTCGTTTTGCCTTTTGCAGATTTCAAAATACAATTGCGGGAAAAACATACAGTTTGAAAGCAAATGGCTACTGCTGAATAGAGGAGACTAATCTGTCCGTAGAACCAATATTATAAATTTTCTTAACAACTCCTAATGTTTTTGCTAACAACAGCATTGTTTTCAAAGTATTTCATCTGGAGATAGGCTATTGGCATGACAAGCTCACCGGCCATCACCATGAGAAGCCTATGGCTGTTGTAGCCTGTTGTAGCCTATGATAAACAGTACCAGTCAAGTTTCTTTATTTTATAAACAGTACCAGTTTCTTTATTTTTACTATTTTCTACATTGTAGAATAATAGTGAAGACATTAAAACTATGAAATAACACATATGGAATCATGTCGTAACCAAAAGTGTTAAACAAATCAAAATATATTTGAGATTCTTCAAAGTAGCCACCCTTTGCCTTAATGACAGCTTTGCACACACTGCACTTTTTTGGTTACTACATGATTCCATAGGTGTTATTTCATAGTTTTGACATCTTCACTATTATTCTATATTGTAGAGAATAGTAAAAATAAAGAACAACCCTGTCACGGCTTCTATAAGTATTGGGTGGAGGAGTCAGGCGCAGAAAGCAGGGTAGTTCAAAAGATGTGGATCTTTATTTTCCAAAAAAACAGAGAGATGGTCACACCACACACACACGTGTAAAGACCCAGTCAAACAAACAAACAAGACAAAACTGATCGGAAAAATGACCACAAAACCGAGGGTCATGTCAGGGTGAGCCTGCAGGAAGGGTACCACATGAGGGAGGAGGATGTCTTCCCTGTAACGCACAGTGTTGAGATTGCCTGCAATGACAACAAGCTCAGTCCGATGATGCTGCCCCATGACGGACCCTCCACCTCCAAATCGATCCAACTCAAGAGTACAGGCCTTGGTGTAACGCTCATTCCTTCGACGATAAGCGCAAATCCGACCATCACCCCTGGTGAGACAAAACCTTGACTCGTCAGTGAAGAACACTTTTTGCCAGTCCTGTCTGGTCCAGCGACGGTCGGTTTGTGCCCATAGGCGACATTGTTGCCGGTGATGTCTGGTGAGGACCTGCCTTACAACAGGCCTACAAGCCCTCAGTCTAGCCTCTCTCAGCCTATTACAGACAGTCTGAGCACTGATGGAGCGATTGTGCGTTCCTGGTGTTACCTGGGCAGTTGTTGTTGCCATCCTGTACCTGTCCCGCAGGTGTGATGTTCGGATGTACCGATCCTTTGCAGGTGCAGCTGTCCGTCCTGTCTCCCTGTAGCGCTGTCTTAGGTGTCTCACAGTACGGACATTGCAATTTATTGCCCTGGCCACATCTGCAGTCCTCCTTGCAGCATGCCTAAGGCACGTTCACACAGATGAGCAGGGACCCTGGGCATCTTTCTTTTGGGGTTTTTCAGAGTCAGTAGAAATCCTCTTTACTGTCCAAAGATTTCATAACTGTGACCTTAATTGCCTACCGTCTGTAAGCTGTTAGTGTCTTAACAACCATTCCACAGGTGCATGTTCATTAATTGTTTATGGTTCATTGAACAAGCATGGGAAACAGTGTTGAAACCGTTTACAATGAAGATCTGGAAAGTTATGATAATTTTTACGAATTATCTTTGAAAGACAGGATTCTAAAAAGGGGACTTTTCTTTTTTTGCTGAGGTTAAATGTATTAATTTAGCAATATTTATACAATTTAAATAGAAATGGTCAGAATGAACATCATGGCCTTTATAGTTATGGCAGGGTTTCCCAAACTCGGTCCTCGGGACCCCAAGAGGTGCACGTTTTGGTTTTAGCCCTAGAATTATACAGCTGATTCAAATAATCAACTAATCATCAAACCCAAACACCAAAAAGTGCACCCCTTGGGGTCCCGAGTACCAAGTTTGGGAAACGCTGAGTTATGGAATTCCGGTGCTCTGAGTGTTAAAACACTTCTTCAATATAATTTATTGTAGCAAAACCTAAGAAATGGTTGTGTTATGGTCATAAATATGGATTCCCCTTGTTAAGAAACAGTGTAGTCTTGGCTTAGTTACAGTAGACATGTCAATCTCACTCACCAAAACAGGGCTGGTGTTGCTACACATATCAGGTCTAATCCTTACAAAGAGAAGGCAACTGCAGAGAGCTAAACATATATGTTTAATTGTTCCTAATATTCCAAATATTAGCCAGTACCCAATGCTGTGGCCAAATGGTCACCTAAAGTTATGGATGAGCCAATGTGGCAAACAAAGAGGAGCAACCTATGAGCAGGGAAAGGCCAGCTTATTCATTAGTTTCACAGCAGACATAAAAATAAATCAAAGACCAGAGCAACAAGTCCCAGAGTGGCTCCTCTCCCTAGCCCAGAGCTACAAAGTAGCATTAGGCTAAGCTCCGCAGACGGAGTAAGGTAGGTATTATTGCAAGCTTCTTCTCAGAAGTGATGTCCAAGTGGCTGTGTCATGGTTCCAGACACTAAATCCAGGGTCTGAAGTTTCTGACCTCATAAAAGCATTGAGCTGCTGGACAGAGTCAGGGGTGTGGGTTGGTGAGATGACAGTGGCCAGACATGAAGCTACTGACGTATCTGACCTTGTAGGTGGGTCTTAAACATTTGGGATTTAAGACCCACCTACTGTCACACCCTGATCTGTTTCACCAGTCTTTGTGATTTTCTCCATCCCCCTCCAGCTGTTGCCCATCTTCCCCATTTTTAAAATGTTTATTTAATTTTTTTTTATTTCACCTTTATTTAACCAGGTAGGCTAGTTGAGAACAAGTTCTCATTTACAACTGCGACCTGGCCAAGATAAAGCAAAGCAGTGCGACACAAACAACAACACAGAGTTACACATGAAATAAACAAGAGTACAGTCAATTACACTATAGAAAAAAAGAAAGTCTATATACAGTGTGTGGAAATGGCGTGAGGAGGTAAGGCAATAAATAGGCCATAGTAGCAAGTTTTAGCAAATTAACACTGGAGTAGGTCTCCCCAGCCTGGTGGGCACTGTGGCAGCCCCACGCACCAGGCTATCTCTGTGTCTTCTCCATCCAGAGTCTCCCTCCAGTCCGGACCGCCCGTCTGTCCGGAGCTGCCAGGGCCACCCGTCAGTCGGCAGCTGCCAGAGCCGCCCGTCAGTCGGGAGCTGCCAGAGCCGCCCTTCACTCCGGAGCTGCCAGAGTCGCCCTTCACTCCGGAGCTGCCAGTCGCCCTTCACTCAGGAGCTGCCAGAGTCGCCCTTCACTCAGGAGCTGCCAGAGTCGCCCTTCACTCCGTAGCTGCCAGAGTCGCCCTTCACTCCGGCACTGCCAGAGTCTCCCGCCTATCCGGCGCTGCCAGAGTCTCCCATCTATTCGGGGTCGCTGCAAGGGGCCCCAGTCCTGGGTCAGCGGCGAGGGTCGCCGCTCCAAAGGCACCACCTAAGTGGGCCAAGACTAAGGTAGAGTGGGGTCCACGTCCCGCGCCAGAGCCGCCACCGCGGACAGATGCCCACCCAGACCCTCCCCTATGGGTTTAGGTTTTGCGGCCAGAGTCCGCACCTTTGGGGGGAGGTACTGTCACATCCTGACCTTAGTTCCTTTTTTATGTCTCTATTTTAGTTTGGTCAGGGCGTGAGTTGGGGTGGGCATTCTATGTTTTGGTTCTGTGTGTTATATTTCTAGGTGTTTGGCAAGGTATGATTCCCAATCAGAGGCAGCTGTCAAATAGTTGTCTCTGATTGAGAACCATACTTAGGCAGCCTGTTTTCCCACTATGGGTTGTGGGTAGTCGTTTCAGTGTTTGCACCATACGGGACTGTTTCGGATTTCATTAATTCTCTTGTTCTTTTGTATTTAGTGTTCAGTTAATTAAAGGAAATATGAAGACGTACCACGCTGCGCTTTGGTCTGCTCCTTCTTCCTCAGACGAACATCGTTACAAAGGATGGCACTGTGATAGACAGCATCCAGTTTGCTGAGTAGAGTGTTGGAGGTTATTTTGTAAATGACATCAGCGAAGTAGAGGATCGGTAAGATAGTCAGTTCTACTAGGGTACGTGTGGCGGCATGAGTGAACAAGGCTTTGTTGCGAAATAGAAAGTCGATTCTAGATTTGATTTTAGATTGGAGATGTTTAATATGAGTCTGGAAGGAGAGTTTACAGTCTAGCCAGACACCTAGGTATTTGTAGATGTCCACATATTCTATGTCCGAACCGTCCAGAGTAGTGATGCTAGTCGGGCAGGCAGGTGCGGGCAGCGAACAGTTGAAAAGCATGCATTTCATTTTACTAGCGTTTAAGAGCAGTTGGAGGCCACAGAAGGAGTGTTGTATGGCATTGAAGCTTGTTTGGAGGTTTGTTAACACAGTGTCCAAAGAAGGGACAGATGTATACAGAACGGTGTCGCCTGCGTAGAGGTGGATCAGGGAATCACCCGCAGCAAGAGCGACATCGGTGATATATACAGAGAAAAGAGTCGGCCTGAGAATTCAACCCTGTGGTACCCCCATAAAGACTGCCAGAGGTCTGGACAACAGGCCCAACGATTTGACACACTGAACTCTGTCTGAGAAGTAGTTGGTGAACCAGATGAGGCAATCATTTGAGAAACTAAGGCTGTTGAGTCTGCCGATAAGAATATGGTGATTGACAGAGTCGAAAGCATTGGCCAGGTCGATGAAGACGGCTGCACAGTACAATCTTTTATCGATGGTGGTTATGATATCATTTAGTACCTTGAGCGTGGCTGAGATGCACCCGTGACCAGCTCAGAAACCGGATTGCACAGCGGAGAAGGTACGGTGGGATTCGAAATGGTCAGTGATCTGTTGATTAACTTGGCTTTCGAAGACTTTAGAAAGGCAGGGCAGGATGGATATAGGTCTATAACAGTTTGGGTCTAGAGTGTCACCCCCTTTGAAGAGGGGGATGACTGCGGCAGGTTTCCAATCTTTAGGGATCCCATTATCCCCTGTGTATTTATACCTGTGGTTTCTGTTTGTCTGTTGACAGTTCGTCTTGTTTGTTTACGTCAACCAGCAGTTTGTGTCTCAGCTCCTGCACTTTCCCAAACTCTCTTTTCTTGTCCTCCCGGTTTGGACCCTTGCCTGTCCTGGCCCTGAGTCCGCCTGCCTGACCACTCTGCCTGTCCCTGAGCCCACCTGCCTGACCACTCTGCCTGTCCCTGAGCCTGCATGCCGATCGGTACCTCTGCTCCCTTCTGGATTACCGACCTCTGCCTATCCTGAGCCTGCTGGCCGTCCTGTACCTTTGCTCTTACTCTGGATTATCGACCCCTGCCTGCCTTGACCTGTCTTTGCCTGCCCCTGTTGCTACAATAAACATTGTTACTTCGACAGTCTGCATCTGGGTCTTACCTTGATACCTGATACCTACAAGGTCGGATACTTAATGATACAGTATGTCAAAAAATATATATTTGCAACATAAAAAAGTTGCTTTCCAAGAATTATGCCCTTTGAAAAGCTGCTTCAAAAGAACATGTTGCTATTCCGCCAAAAACGTTCCCCTGATTCTCTGTGCCCTGTCACAACCAATGGGTCACAACCAATGGGTCACAACTGTCAACCAGTGCACAACCTCATATCCTCACGGAAAAGGTCACCTAAAGTTATGGATGAGCCAATGTGGCAAACAAACAGAAGCAAGCTATGAGCAGGGAAAGGCCAGCTTATTCATTAGTTTCACAGCAGGCACAATAATAAAACAAAGACCAGAGCAACAAGTCCCAGAGCGGCTCCTCTCCCTAGCCCAGAGCTACAAAGTACATAGGAAAAGGGGGTTAAAGTATTAGGCTAAGCTCCTCCGACTGAGTTAGGTGTTATTGCAAGCTTCTCCTCAGAAGTGACGTCCAAGTAACTGTGTCATGGTTCCAGACACTAAAGTTTCTGACCTCATAAAACATTGAGCTGCTGGACAGAGTCAGACGCGTGGGTTGGTGAGATGACAGTGGCCAGACACCTACATGATGCTGACAGATTTACCCTAAATAATGCTCCTGGAATCTTTCTGGAAAATGTTTTCGTAAAAGACCGGGCAGAGTACCCCTGCTAACACCTGTCCACCCAACAGCCTACATCAAATCAAATCAAATCAAATGTATTTATATAAGCCCTTCGTACATCAGCTGATATCTCAAAGTGCTGTACAGAAACCCAGCCTAAAACCCCAAACAGCAAGCAATGCAGGTGTAGGTCCCCTAGCCTATTTTTCAATGATTTGGACAGAAATACTCACACTTGTCTCACAAATGTATTCTTGAGTTAATGTCTTCCATAAGTGGTGCTAAATGCCATAATAGTGTAAATCAATCCAACACTGTGGAAGCAATGTGCAATCAATCAAACAGATTCATTCATCATGTGTCCTCGGGTACTGGGGTGAGGAGCGTATTGTGTCCTTCACAGGCAGAAAGGTGATATTTGTAGTCATAATACAGAACAATCAGGTAGAGATAATTATCTGTAACTCCATGGGTTACATCCTGGTTATGAGCGTGGAACACAGAGAATAGGGCAGGTTTTTAACAATGATTTACAATTATAGATACAACTATAGACCACTACTACAAGATATCTTGGCAAGCATAACTAACTACCATCTGTGTAACTGAACACTGGGAAATGAGAAGGGAGAGCAGAAGAAAAGAAGAGGAGAAGGGAAAGCAGGAGTCGCATTTATCAACCTCTTGTTTATGTAAAACAAACTCATGAGAGAGGCAATGTGGCTACTATCAGTTAGTATCCTATACTAGAACTATAGGAGCCTCTAGCCAGGACTGACATTATCACGACTTAGGATATGACCCAGATGCAGACACGGGAGGCAGATAGTACAGTTCTCTATTTATTAGAAACAAGGGGCAGACAAAGAGCAGGTCGAGGTTTGTGATCAGGTCAGAGTCAGTCAGGTACAGGACGGCAGACAGGCACGGGGTCAGGACAGGCAGAGGTTCTTAATTAGATCAGAGTCAGGCAGGTACAGGACGGCAGACAGGCACGGGGTCAGGACAGGCAGAGGTTCGTAATTAGATCAGAGTCAGGCAGGTACAGGACGGCAGACAGGCACGGGGTCAGGACAGGCAGAGGTTCGTAATTAGATCAGAGTCAGGCAGGTACAGGACGGCAGACAGGCACGGGGTCAGGACAGGCAGAGGTTCGTAATTAGATCAGAGTCAGGCAGGTACAGGACGGCAGACAGGCACGGGGTCAGGACAGGCAGAGGTTCGTAATTAGATCAGTCAGGCAGGTACAGGACGGCAGACAGGCACGGGGTCAGGACAGGCAGAGGTTTGTAATTAGATCAGAGTCAGGCAGGTACAGGACGGCAGACAGGCACGAGGTCAGGACAGGCAGAATGGTCAGGCAGAATGGGCAAGTCTGCTGGTAAGACCTAACAAGACAATATGAACTGACAACCGACAAACAGAGAACACAGGTATAAATACATGGGATAATGGGAAGATGGGCGACACCTGGAGGGGGGTGGAGACAAGCACAAAGACAGGTGAAACAGATCAAGGTGTGACAGACAAGGTAATACAGACACTGGACTGTAGGCTACTGTCTGACTAGGGATACTGCAGCAAGGCATTTTAAAGAGAGAACATAAAACACACACTGTCAATAGCCTGGTTTTCATTTGAAGGGTTGCCAAATGGAAGAAAAATAGGATGCAGGTGCTGTGGCAATCCTCCACCACTATGAACAACACCATGACATTCAACGTTGTGCCACTTGGACAGTTGCCCCAGGTTACATTGTTGTGTTGCCCATTATAATGTAATTGACATGTTGATTAAAATCCCCTGGAGACCAAAGTTCAATTAAATTCAGAGAAGGACAAACTATTTCCTCCTGACTAAGAACACAGGGGAGGAGAGAAACAAAAGGTCTTCCAATACTGAATCAGAGGAAACCTTGAATCTCAACTGCCCAAATATGGTGTACCCTCCCCCTCCGACCACAAAACAAGGCACCCTAACCTAAATGAAGATCAGGTTAACACAAACACCCACACATTTACGCACTTCCTCCCTCGGGATGTGTCCCAATACTTCTGAATGACCTCCTTTCCTCCATGGACAGAAATGTCCAGGGGAGGGGTAGATTGAAAACAATAGCTAGGTGACATTTGCTCTCAAATCACATCCTCCCTAAAGATTAGTGGTCAAAAGTAAAAAAATTTAACAAAAAGTTATCTAAGAGAAATGACATAGCTAGCATTTCATGATTTTGGGGGTTTATGTTTTTAAAGAACAACAAAGCCACGGTAATGAGCTACTCTAAATATATTGGAAGATAGCACAGCTCACTGATGCTGTACAGAATCTTTCCAGATCCTTGATATTCTTCGTCTTCACTTATGGACTGCCCTCTTCAATTCAAACCACAGATTTTCAATGGGGTTCAACCAGTAGAAGCAAAATAGCCCCTTAACATCTGACCATAGATCCGCCTACAATGGCACTTGGATTGAACCGGTGCTTATGGTCATATGACACAAAAATAGAGGTCTTTGGCCAAGCACACCAGCGGTGTAGCGCAGATGAAGGATATCAAGGATTTGGAAAGATTCTGTATGGAGGAATGTTCTGAGATCTCTCCCAACGTGTTCTCCAATCTCATAACACATTTTAGAATGTGTCTTAAGTAATGAAAAAGTAATGAAAATAGGGGATTTTCATTTATACAGTCTTTTGGCTCATCTCTATCAAGGAATCACATAACTTTGGACCTGACTAAATGGTGTGATTGGAAGACTGGAAGATCTTCTTGTTTCTTTTAAGGCTCTCCAACACTTTATCTGCGTGGTAGGATTTGTGCTTTCTTTTCACTCACACATATGTTTTAATCACATCATTAAAAATATTGACATATCTTTTTGAATGTAGAACTGAATTTGTGCCCGGAACCACATCATATTATAGCTTAATCATTTTGAATAAACATCACATCATTTGACCACAGAGGTCACCAAAACCTTGAGGGAAAGGGGATAAAACAATTTATCCTAAAAAAAAGCAGAAACCACTGTCTGTATTTAGCCTCATTGTGTTTTTTCTGTCCCATTATATAAAAGCAGTCGAAGGCATTTACAGGAAACTTAAGTCACAATGACCACAAACTGAACTACACTGACTGGACTGGACAGGCCCTGCTATCAGCCAAGACAACATGACCTACAGGGAGTCTGGGCCTGGTACTGTAGGGAACAGTTATGGATTCTGGTGGTTTTCCATGAGAATAAACACAGCAATATATGTTAAGAACTTTTTTGAAAGAGCACAGTTTGAAAGATATGGCAAATAGAACCAGGTGGACATCATAAATATATAGGAGAGGTTGAGGGAAGAGGAAGGACAAGAATTAAAACAAACAAAATAAATCTATTGTAAAATAGACTGTGTCCATAAAATGTATATAATACAGTGTGTATAGTACAGTATGTATAAGCTGAAAATACAGGCCTAAGCGTTGTTGTTCACTAGTTTGCTCCAACTGGGGGAGGGGTGGAAGGGTTGGAGGGTAATAAAGGAAATATAAATATATATATATATAAAAAAGATATGTGTATATACAGTGGGGCAAAAAAGTATTTAGTCAGTCACCAATTGTGCAAGTTCTCCCACTTAAAAATATGAGAGAGGCCTGTAATTTTCATCATAGGCACACTTCAACTATGACAGACAAAATGAGAAAAACTATTCCAGAAAATCACATTGTAGGATTTTTAATGAATTTATTTGCAAATTATGGTGGAAAATAAGTATTTGGTCAATAACAAAAGTTTATCTCAATACTTTGTTATATACCCTTTGTTGGCAATGACAGAGGTCAAACATTATGTATATGTATATATTTGTCCAAAAATAGATGGGGAATTTGAAGTGATGCAGGCTACAATCTATCTGCAATATTAAAGCTGATCTACCCCATAAAGAAAGAAAAAAAATCTATGAAATAACCCATATGGTATCATGTAGTAACCAAAAGATAAAACATATATCTTTTAGATTTTAGATTCTTCAAAGTAGCCATGTCCTTTGCCTTGATGACAGCTTTGCACACTCTTGGCATTCTCTCAACCAGCTTCATGAGGTAGTCACCTGGAATGCAATTAACATGTGTGCCTTATTAAAAGCTAATTTGGTGGATTTCTTTCCTTCTTAATGTGTGTGAGCCAATCAGTTGTGTTGTGACAAGGTAGGGTTGGTATACAGAAGATAGTCCTATTTGGTAAAACACCAAGTCCATATTATGGCAAGAACAGCTAAAATAAGCAAAGAGAAACGACGGTCTATCATTACTTTAAGACATGAAAGTCAGTCAATCCGGAAAATTTCAAGACCTTCGAAAGTTTCTTCAAGTGCAGTCTCAAAAACCATCAAGCGCTATGATGAAACTGGCTTTTATGAGGACCTCCACAGGAAAGTAAGACCCAGTTGCCTCTGCTGCAGAGGATAAGTTCATTAGAGTTACAAGCCTCAGAAATTGCAGCCCAAATAAATGCTTCACAGAGTTCAAGTAACGGACACATCTCAACATAAACTGTTCAGAGGAGACTATGTGAATCAGGCCATCATTGTTGAATTGCTGCAAAGAAACCACTACTAAAGTGAAGCATGGAGGAGGAGGTGTGATGGTGCTTTGCTGGTGACACTGTCTGTGATTTATTTAGAATTCAAGGCACACTTTACCAGCATGGCTACCACAGCATTCTGCAGCGATACTCCATCCCATCTGGGTTGTGCTTTGTGGGACTATTATTTGATTTTCAACAGGACAATGACCCAACACAGGTCAACAACCATTTGTCTATTTCTATTTCTGAGTTCTTTGCCTTTCACCATGGGGATAAATTAAACATGTATTTTACATACGTGTTACCTCATTTTAATACATCTGTGACACAGGACACAATGGAAGGCCACAATACAGTTTTTAAAATTAGATGAATTTATAAATGCAATTTTAATTGTAAGAATCTTTATGATTGACAATAATTTTGAACTTGTTCAACAAAATCTCTTTCTCTGAGCAACTGTATCGGTATAAAATAATATAATTTTCCTTTTTCTGCATACAATATAGCTGAGTTTGTATTATTTATTTCATACAGTATTTTATGTTCGTCTTTATCAAGGGTGCTAATAATTTTGGAGCTGACTGTAAGTCCACGGTAACCGTCGGGATATCTCGGGATACCGGTCACCAGTATTAAACCCTAGTACAAAGTGGGCAGCAGATGTTCACCTGATATGCTGTCCATCCACTGGAGGATGAGACACAGGTGACAGAGCGCTGGTCCACCAGGTCCAGGGCCTGCAGGGCACAGGAGCCAAACACAAATCTTATCCTGGGAGAGAAACAGGGACAGGGGACAGGCAGGGAGAGGGACCCATATTAAGGCTAGCTCTTTTAATGGAGAAAATACTAAACCAGGCAAATGACCCTTCAGGATTAACAAAACACAGGACAGGATGTGACCCAGCCACAGCTATGGCCACAGCACCCACTACATCAGGAAATGCCTCACCAACCAGCCAACCAATAAGGGAGGGTATGTCTGTTTAGGTGACAGTCACGGCATCTCCATCTCACTGTGGCCACAAAAGGCCATTCACTCATCCACCAGTTTCCCCAATAAAACACACTCACTCAGTATCAGTAACGTGAGACCGTTTTTAGAAGGATCACCCCTACAAAAAGCTATGACTATTGTGTTGTGGTGTATTTTGATTGTCGTGGAGTGTTCCAAACTATTTTTAGTGACCTTAAATGTGACGTGTGTAGGATTGGCAAAAAAAGATGTCCGGAATGGTAAATGTGATTATTGGTAAAACAAGGTGTGTCCATGATGAGAAAGGGTTTGGTGCAACACCATGAGAAGAATCCCATGTCAAATAGAGGTGAAAGGTACAGTAACACTCACGCAATGAGCAGATCATCAGCAACTGCAAAGAAAACACACAAAAACAGTGATGGAGTTAGAATCATTTCTTTATCTGGTTTTAAATAAGCTATAGGCCTAAAATAGGATCTTTTTTTATTTTTATGTAAACTTTATTTAACTAGGCAAGTCAGTGAAAAACAAATTCTTATTTACAATGATGGCCTACCCCGGACGAAGCTGGGACAATTGTGCGCCGCCCTATGGGACTCCCAATCACAGCCGGATGTAATGCAGCCTGGATTTGAACCAGGTACTGCAATGACTCCTCTTGCACTGAGATGCAGTGCCTTAGACCACTGCGCCACTCGGGAGACCTTATTGCTAAATAATTCCACAGAGACAGTATAATGAAAAGTGAATTCGCAATTTGCTTTTATTTCCTTAATTATCATGAAGACAGTAAGAGAGGAGTAGGCTGACAGCTTCTGGAGAAAGTAAGGGCTTGACCTCAATGAAGAGGAGTGTAGCTACTGACATCATGAAGGGCATAGAATAGCCTAGGCATACTATCTCTCCCTAGCCCACATCATGCAATGCCTTCTGCAGTCCTCCCTCTTGTGCAATAGCATGCCAGGATTTTTTCTATTTTTAATTCTCAGGAAGCCTGCTATAGGGTATACTATATTCACAGTAAAGATTCAGGCTATAAATCAGCACTTGGTCATCTTTTCTTGAAATATGTTTTCAAAGACGTTCAACATTTGGTTTGGAAAGGAGGAGTTCATTTTTCATCTCTTTGATCCAGAGGTCATTATTCAAAGTCTGGTCTCTGATACAAACATAGTCTACTGGTGATGACTAAACCAGTGTGTGTTAATCTCACGGGGCGAGAGAGGAAATATCAGTGGTGCAAAGTAAAGAGAGAAATTACTAAAAATCGTTTAGAATTAAATCCATGTCCAAAATGTTGAAGGGAGAATATGGCTGGCTGATACAATTAATGGAACAGTCTTCAGTCCAATGAGAGTTGTGTTGTGTTGTCTCAACAGATGTGATAAAAACAGGAAACTCAGACAAAATGGTCAGTCATAACAAAGCCATAACAACAGTGCCATCTGCTGGCTAGCACACCCGACTAGAGATGTGTTTGCATGACATTCACAGATGAGATAACTAGTGGGTTTTATTCAAGCTATAACTCACTTAGAGTTTTCTCTTCTGTCTTCTGTATGTCTTTGAAGATTTGTTCGGACACCGCAGGTAAAAAAATAAAGGCATCTCAGAACCTGCAAATGTGCCAGAGAAAAGCACGAGATACAAAATGTATGATAGAAAATTAATCAGAGGTCTACCTGTAATCCATTAGAAGCTAGCAATATTTGTAGTGCATATTGGGATTGGGATATATGTTGGTCAAAGTACTAAGTTGTTTACATTATATTTAGCCAATAGTAAAATAATAGCTACTGTAATTTGTATCCCTCATTTACTCAATTGTTTCCTTTATTTTGGCAGTTACCTGTAATTCATTCAGTGCCTATAGAAAGTCTACAGCCCTTTGAATATCTTCAAATTTTATTGTGTAACAAAGTGGGATTAATGGATTTAATTATCATTTTTTTTGTCAACGATCTACACAAAAATACTCTTTAAAAAATCTCAAATTTTTGAAAGATGAATAGAAATAAACAACACTAAAATACCTTGATTAGATATGGATTCACATGTTAGAAACACCTTTGGCAGTGATTAAAGCTATGAGTCTTCTTGGGTAAGTCTCATAAGAGCTTTACCCATTATTCTTTTCATGGCTAGACAGCAATTTTTATGTCTTGCTATATATTTTCATGTGGACTTAAATCAAAACTGTTATTTGACCACTAAGGAACATTCACTGTCTTCTTGGTAAGAACCTCCAGTGTAGATTTGGCTTTGTGTTGTAGGTTATTGTATTGCTAAAAGGTACATTCCTCTCCCAGTGTCTGATGTAAAGCAGACTGAAGCAGGTTTTCCTTTAGGATTTTGCCTGTCCCTAGCTCCATCACGTTTTTTTTTCATCCTGAAAAACTCCCCAGTCTTTGCCAATGTCAACCATACCCACATGATGCAGCCACCACCATGCTTGACAATAGGGAGGCAGTTACTCAGCGATGTGTTGGATTTGCCCAAAATGAAGTCTTTGCATTTAGGCCAAAACGTGTATTCCTTTGCAGTGTTTTTTTTCTTGCAGTATACTTTAGTGCCTTACAGTACATATGCATGTTTTGGAATGTTTTAATTCTTAATATTTGTGTTCTTCTTTTCACTCTGTCATTTAGGTCTGCAAAGATGCAGTCATTAAGGATGACTGCATCTTTGATGTGTCAGGGTGGTTTAATACATGATCCACAGCATAATGATTAACTTGAACATGCGTAAAGATACAGTATATTCAGTGTCTGTTTTATTGTTGTTACTCATCTACCAATCACTGCCCTTCTTTGAGGCTTTTGAAAAGCTCTCTGGTCTTTGTAGTTGAATCTGTGCTTGAAATTCAACACTTGACTGACAGACCTTACAGATCTATGTTTGGGGGACAGAGGACGGGGTAGTCATTCAAAAATGATGTCAACCCTATTATGTATTTATGCAATGACTACATTTTAGTTATGTAATTTGTATTAATTTGTCAAAATTCATATATATAAAAAAAAACACTTCGAAATTGAGTATTTTGTGTAAATCAATGAAAAAAAAAGTACAATTAAATCATTTTCAATCCTCCCCAAGTTTCTAACAATTGAGAAAGAGGGTGTTTAAAATATAAACTCTGTAGGCCTACAAGAAATAAGAGACAGGGAATTCTCCATGTCAGCCATTTTCCCCACTTTTCTTCAATCACATAATCTACATCAGCCATACTGAACAGGCAGACCGTAGTCCGGATCCGTATGTTAGTAAAACATTTCCTAAATAACACATCTTGCCATATGGAGAATTATATACTGCTCAAAAAAACAAAGGGAACACTAAAATAACACATCCTAGATCTGAATGAATGAAATATTCTTATTAAATACTTTTTTCTTTACATAGTTGAATGTGCTGACAACAAAATCACACAAAAATGATCAATGGAAATCAAATTTATCAACCCATGGAGGTCTGGATTTGGAGTCAAACTCCAAATTAAAGTGGAAAACCACACTACAGGCTGATCCAACTTTGATGTAATGTCCTTAAAACAAGTCAAAATGCGGCTCAGTAGTGTGTGTGGCCTCCACGTGTCTGTATTACCTCCCTACAACGCCTGGTCATGCTCCTGATGAGGTGGCGGATGGTCTCCTGAGGGATCTCCTCCCAGACCTGGACTAAAGCATCCGACAACTCCTGGACAGTCTGTGGTGCAACGTGGCGTTGGTGGATGGAGCGAGACATGATGTCCCAGATGTGCTCAATTGGATTCAGGTCTGGGGAACGGGCGGGCCAGTCCATAGCATCAATGCCTTCCTCTTGCAGGAACTGCTGACACACTCCAGCCACATGAGGTCTAGCATTGTCTTGCATTAGGAGGAACCCAGGGCCAACCGCACCAGCATATGGTCTCACAAGGGGTCTGAGGATCTCATCTCGGTACCTAATGGCAGTCAGGCCACCTCTGGCGAGCACATGGAGGGCTGTGCGCCCCCCCAAAGAAATGCCACCCCACACCATGACTGACCCACCGCCAACCGGTCATGCTGGAGGATGATGCAGGCAGCAGAACGTTCTCCACGGCATCTCCAGACTCTGTCACGTCTGTCATGTGCTCAGTGTGAACCTGCTTTCATCTGTGAAGAGCACAGGGCGCCAGTGGCGAATTTGCCAATCTTGGTGTTCTCTGGTAGATGCCAAACGTCCTGCACGGTGTTGGGCTGTAAGCACAACCCCCACCTGTGGACGTCGGGCCCTCATACCACCCTCATGGAGTCTGTTTCTGACCGTTTGAGCAGACACATGCACATTTGTGGCCTGCTGGAGGTCATTTTGCAGGGCTCTGGCAGTGCTCCCCCTGCTCCTCCTTGCACAAAGGCGGAGGTAGCGGTCCTGCTGCTGGGTTGTTGCCCTCCTACGGCCTCCTCCACGTCTCCTGATGTACTGGCCTGTCTCCTGGTAGCGCCTCCATGCTCTGGACACTACGCTGACAGACACAGCAAACCTTCTTGCCACAGCTCGCATTGATGTGCCATCCTGGATGAGCTGCACTACCTGAGCCACTTGTGTGGGTTGTAGAATCCGTCTCATGCTACCACTAGAGTGAAAGCACCGCCAGCATTCAAAAGTGACCAAAACATCAGCCAGGAAGCATAGGATCTGAGAAGTGGTCTGTAGTCACCACCTGTAGAACCACTCCTTTATTGGGGGTGTCTTGCTAATTGCCTATAATTTCCACCTGTTGTCTATTCCATTTGCACAACAGCATGTGAAATGTATTGTCAATCAGTGTTGCTTCCTAAGTGGACAGTTTGATTTCACAGAAGTGTGATTGACTTGGAGTTACATTGTGTTGTTTAAGTGTTCCCTTTATTTTTTTTAACAGTGTATGAGAACTACCCTACTTTTAAAAAACTGGATAGACCAGCCTACATTTTCAAGCTGGTCCATGCTGGTTTATGTTGATCCATGCTCTTCTATGCTGGTCTGACCAGCATGGTCTAGCTAGCTGGTTAAGCTGGCTGACCAGCTGGTCAAGCTGGTGATGCTGGTGACCAGCTCATGCTTGTATGCTGGTGACTAGCTAATACTAGTAGGGTATGCTGGTGATGCTGGTGACCAAGCTGGTCTATACTGGCCTATGCTGGTCCTACATAGTCTAGCTCCCTCAAACTCAACTCTGGACTTCAAAGCTAGTTTCACTTTGTTGTTTCATTGTTCCACACTAATCAGGGACTTAGACCTGGGTCACCAGGTGGGTGCAATTCATCTTCAGGTAGAACAGAAAACCAGTAGGCTCCGGATGTTGTTGTTTAAGAGTTGAATACCCCTGGTCTAGCTGGTCAAGCTAGACTGGCAAAACCACAGCCATCATTATCACATTTCCCAGCATGCTCTATTGCAGTTAGATTTTTATATATTTTCAATATATTTTTTGTTTGTTGTGTTTTGCATTGATTGATTTATAAATGTTATGCACAAAGATAAATAACATACATGTTTCTAAACTAGTGGAATCTGTTAGTTGGATTTATTGCACCCGTTACTGAAATGGTTGTTCCAGTTTAAATGGTTTGTTAGTCGCGCTTATATATTTGTCTTTCTAACCTTGACAGTCATTCTGAATACAGATTTTGGGTAAATAAAAGTTTCTTGGATATCACCAGTATTGCTGGATTCCAATAGGAATTAAATATCACTTTGCAAGCTGGCATAATATGACTTGCAGGTCTGATATGGCCACTGTATATTAGAGACAAACTTAGCTGAGGAACGCTCAACTCAGTAGAGGACAGGGCTACTGCTTACAGGGCTATTGCAGACGACGACTGAGAGAAACAAGTACAGGAAGTTCCTCTACGATCTTCGCAGAGTCATCTAACGAGTTAAAGGACAATATAGGTATAAGGTGGACTGATACTACACAGGTTCCAACGCATGTGGCAGGGGCTACAGTCTATTATGGATTACAAGCGAAGACCTAGCCCTGATCTGCCCAATGATGCCTCTCTTCCAGACGAACTCAATGCATTTTATGCACGCTTCCACAATAACAACATCGTACCATGCGTGAGGGCCCCCACTGACCCATAGAACTGGGTGATCTCTCTTTCCCAGGCCGAAGTGAGTAAGGTCTTTAATCAGGTCAGAACTAGCAGCAGGGCTGGACGGTATTCCAAGGCGCGTTCTCAGAGCATGTGCAGATCAGGTGGCAGGCATATTCATGGTAATATTCAACCGTAATTTTCAGTCTGTAATCCCCACGTTTTAAAATGGCTACCATCATTCCTATTGGAATGAACTCTAAAGCTTCATACCACAATTACTACTACCCCGTAGCACTCACATCTGTAATCATGAAGTGCTTTGAAAGGCTGGTATGGAACACAACTCCATCATCCCAGACACCCTAGACCCACTCCAATTTGCATATTGCCCTAACAGATCCATAGACAGTGCAATCTTAATTGCACTCCACTGCCCTCACCCACTTAGATAAGAGGAATACCTATGTGAGAATGCTACAGCTCAGCGTGCAACACCATTGTTCCCTCCAAGCTCGTTACCAAACTTAGGACTCAGGGACAGCTGCATCATTGAGAGCATCTTGACTGGCTGCATCACTGATTGGTATGGCAACAGCACCTCCCTCAATTGCATGGCAGTACAGAGGGTGGTGCAGACAGCCAGGTACATGTCTGGGGCTGAGCTCCCTGCCATCCAGGACCTCTATATCAGGCAGTTTGAAAGGAAGGCCCGGAAAATCGTTAGACTTCAGCCACCCAAGCCATAGACTGTTCTCTCTGCTTCCGCACGGCAAGCGGTACTGGTGAATCAAGTCTGACACCAACAGGCTCCTGAACAGCTTCTATCCCCAAGCCATCAGACTGCCAAATAGCTAACAGAATGGCTACATGGACTATCTGAGGTGACCCTTGTATTTTATTTTTGCACTGTCTCTATGCACACTCAAAGGACTCTACACACACTGACACTCCAACACACACATAACATGCACACACATTTATACTGACTCTACACCTGCACGCACACACACTCACATACAATCATAATTTACGCTGCTGCTACTCTATCATATACCCTGACACCTAATCACCTTACCCCTACACATATCTAAAATAGTAGGCTGGTGGGAGGAGCTATAGGAGGATGGGCCCGTTGTAATAGCTGGAATGGAATCCTTGGAATGGTACCAACCACATCAAACATGGAAAGGTGTTTGACTCTGTTCCAATATTCCATTCCAGCCATTACAATGAGCCTGTTCTCCTATAGCTCCTCCCAACAAGCTCTGATATCTACAGCTATCACTCCAGTGTCCCTGCAAAATATGGTATTGGAACTGGTTCTGTATATAGCTTCTTACTTTCTCATGTTATTTCTTATTTCTCGTGTGGTTTTGTTCTACCTTATGTTATTTTTAGCTCTACATTGATATAGATTACTGCATTGTTGGGTTTGAAGCTTGCAAGAAAGGCATTTCATTGTACTTGTGCACGTGACATTTAAACTTGAAACTTGAGTTGAGCGTTCCTCAGCTACATTTCTAGTTGAACAAGCAATGCATATTGTTTTGTTTTCACACGGTTGACTGGCCTGCCCTGCTGATCCTGAGAAATATGTGTGGGGGTCCCGTGTGGTTGTTGATAGATTATTGAGTTTGCAACGCCAGGTTTGTGGGTTCAAAGGCCAGTACGAAAAAGTATGAAAATCACTACTGTAAGTCGCTCTGAATAAGTGTCTGCTAAATGACTAAAATGTCAATGTAAAATATGTTCAGGAGAGTAATAGTTCTCTCTAGCTGCTTTATGTATATTTCTTTGAGCATGTTTAGGTTGTATTTATCCCATACAATTACTGGGATGAATTTGTCTCCAATGGAAAGGTGGTATGATATGTTTAATGCAAGATGAAATGGGTGTGTCTATAAATGTAGACTGTTGAGTGTATTTCGTTATACCAAGCTGCAATCCTATACCTGGGAAATTACATTCGTTTCTCAAATTACATGTTCTGAATTGAAGACCACCGGACTGCTTTAAGCGATACATTTCCTATTTTTCAGGAACTTGGACAGGATGAGGGAAGGAGCTGTTGAGATCTCAGGTCTCTACGGCACCTGTGGTGTGTCATTGCAGAAGGATGGACAAGGGTGTCTGCCCTTTCCAGGATCCTCATGATAGACTTAAGAGGGACCAGCCATCTGGCTTAAAAAGCCTGAGTCTGTCATGGGCAGTGAGGTATTCAGGTGGGACTGCCCAAATAAGGAGGCCCTAAGCACACATTGACCAAATGTATGCTAACTGACTGTCTTGGCTTATACAACAAATAGGCTATCAACCTTTTGTTGTGATCAGCTTATATTACACAGTTTTCATTCTGCATTTTTGTCTATAGACCAGGTAGAGTACTCATCTAACTTTACCTGTTCCCTATGTCTCTCTGGCTGGGAAGGTTCAGGATGTATTTCCTGCTATTTTCCCTGGGCCAGCCACTGGTCATGGTCTGAATGGGCACCGGCCCTGATCCGCCAGGACCCTTCCCACCTCCTGCTGTGGGCCTGAAGAGACCGGGCAGCGGAGGACATATGGTGAGAGACCAGGTCCGTCAAACAACGATGAGAAACAGCATAGACTAGAACTTTTACCTCAATCATTCATGTCTGTTCTCTAAAAAAGTTTCAGGTGTACCTCATGGCAGGTCCCCACATTCCAGACCAAAGATAGCATTTCTTGTCCAAGTGTAGCAAAGGGATCAGGGCATCTGCGACCTTGCTCTCTTCGCCACACCAAAACAACTTGCACTCACAGAGTTACCACCACTCTGTAGCTGCTCTGCTGGCTTTTACCTACCATGTTAGTCTTCAGCAGGAATGTGAAAAGGCTGTTCCATTGAGGGTTCTTCGGCATACCAAAAACATTTTAGCAATGAAAGTTGATTGTTTTGTTAGTCATTTCACCACACTGATACATTTTTATTTATTTAACCTTAACGGACTTGCCTAGTTAAATAAAGAACAAATTCTTATTTACAATGACGGCCTACCCCAGCGAAACCCAGACGACACTGGACCAATTGTGCGCCACCTTATGGGACTCCCAATCACTGCCAGATGTGATGCAGCCTGGATTCAAACCAGGGACTGCAGTGACACCTCTTGCACTGAGATGCTGCACCACTTATAGATGAGCCTTGCCTTGTATTGGATGGAGCCGTTAGTCTCTTGGCCTAGCCCTAGACTAAGTGATAGAGGTCTCAGAACTTGTAACCCAATGACCGATCAGAGAAGGAAACAAAGATGCAAACGTTTGAGGTGGAGAACTGATCCACTTTATTGATTGGTCTGAACTCTTGTAATAGACTATTAAGAGACATTGTGCGATACAAACATTGCATTTCAACATCATGGGATACATGGGTTTAAGTCTCAAATTTTAAACAGCCCCCCCAAAAATTGCATCCAGATTGGATATCACCCAAAAAAGTAGTACACTATATAGGGAATAGGTTGCCATTTTGGACTCAACCATTGAGCTGAAAAGATGCACTAATTATTTTCTGTCTTCATTTCGATTTTCTTTAAGATTCAAGTTTTGTAAACTTTTTGTCATTTCCGTTGTAAACACTTGACATCCCATCAAAAATAGGATGTTGAATAACTGATGTTGAAAATGATAGCAAAAATCTGAGCTCTAGGACTTAAAACAAATCAAAATATTTTGGGGGGAAAATAAATTAGTTTAGTTCAGCAAAAGCTGAGAGAACCAAAATGGAACATTACTGTCAATATCAATGTTGACCTTGTCAAAATTCAAAATTTAAAGAAGCTACATGTCTGTTGACAAAAAAACGGCTGATATTAATCTAGAATATTGAGAATAGATTAAGAGGCCATGGATTTGAATAGTCACCATGACAGCAAAAAAGCAACTCTTCCTTAACATCTTGACTGTACCCCAAACAAAAGTAAAACTGCAATGCATGTCACACTACAAAACCATGTACCAGCTACAAGAGAAGACAGGAACTCGGTCATAAACATCCAGGTTTCCATGAGTGATGGGCAAAGTCAAAGCATATCTCAGTACAATCCTCTGCATGAGCGTGAATAAGTTATACAACAGGTAGAAAGTATGCTTTTGTTGTCAAAGGTTACAAAGCAAAAAGTGCAACAATGGTGCAGACCATTTATGTTTGGTTAGTTGTCTTTTTTTGTCTAAAACATAAGACAAATCACACATCGGTTTTCTGTCTGGACAGTATACAAAAAAAAAGGACTAAGGATACAAAACAAAAACATTAAAAAACACCAACTTATATCTCTGAGAAAATGTGTTTAAAGCTGCCTTATTTTTCTCCAGCCACAAGGCATGGGCAAACCTCTAGAAAAGGTTCCCGATGTACTTTAGTTACCTTGACAAAAAGGACTAAGGATACATGGGTTGCAGAGTACTGTAAGTAGAACATTCTGCACTTGTTGGAAACCCTAGAGGGATAGCTACGGGTCGGACTGTGTGCCATACAATACACCCACCGTAGTGGTGGTCAGCTTAATCCAAAAACTATTGGCTCAATGACAGAGTTCAGATCAACATGGGGGCCCAGAAGTAGTCATGAGGAGAAGAAACAACTTGGGACAACATCAAGCTTATTAATTAGTCTTCTTTCACCTTTCTGCTTGCGCCTACACCAGTGTTCTCAACTTGTACCAAATACATGAGTTTTGTCTCAAGGGTGTGGTGACTGACTGACAAAAGCTTTCTTTAAGTTCTAGATCAGGGGGAATATTGTTACATCCATGCATCATCTTTCTCCACAGTGTTGCAAAGACAGGCATCAAATTACAAAGCCGCAATTGAAATGTTAACATGTGTTTGTTTCATTCACTTATGTCCACAACAGGCTTTGGTGGTGCTTGGTGGTCAGGGCTTCTTCTACAGTTCTCCCCTCATTATCAAGTACAACCCACAGGTTCTGTCTCTCAGCTTCACTGTGGTGCTAGATAGGTGGGGGGTAAGAGATGGACAGGGAGAGACCGACTGATATTCAAGATTAACCCCCCCCCCCCATTCATTCAAAAACAAAGTGGATCCATTTAAAAGCATCACTAAAAGTTCAGAAAAAAACCCACTGCAAAAGGTTACTCTATTTACATACAATGATTTTTCTTAAAGACAAAAGCATTTCTTTACAGAAATCAACCACAAAAAAAGTGTTGGTTTTTTTCATCTTTTTACATACAAGTTCTTCATCTTTCATCATATCTTCCACTCAGGCGTTCTCCATCCTGGCAGGCTGTGTCTATCAAAGCTTCTGGACGTAAAGGGAGTCAGTCAGTCCATCCTGAAGATTCCAGCCTGTCAGAAGTCACTCGCTGTCTTTCTTCCTGCTGGCAGCTAGAGAGCGCACTTGAACCAAAAGGGATACCGCCACACCCCCCTGTTCTCCCCACACTCGATCAGCACCAGTGAGTGAGGATAGTTTTTTTTTTGTGTGGGGGGGGGGGGCATGCAGGCCTGTACTGAGAGGCCTGCCCTTCCTCTGGGGTGGGATGGGGGGCAGGTAGGATTCTTGTGGCAGGGATCAGTCGTCACTGTCTGACAGGGTCTCATACTGCTCCGACAGTAGGGGCTCTCGCTCCCATACACGCTGTTGCTGCTGGGGCCCCAGAGGGCCTCCAGGTGGGGGCTGCTGGGCCTGTATGGAGGTGGGGGGGGTGCTGCTCAGCATGCGCATGGTCAAGGGGTTATAGGGGAATTGCATGGAGCCTGGAGAGTAAAGTAAGACAGGATAGTCATTAGAGGGATTCAGACTGTTTTGTGTCTAATATGTCAGGCTGAAAATCTATTTTTGAGATACAAGAAAATAAAATCCAGATTTCTGAATACCTGTGTGGCTGTTAATGTGGAATGATGGCCAGACAGTCAAGGTTTATATGGGCTAAAGGCCTTAACCTGTTTGGGCTAGTGGGCAGCATTTTCACTTTTGGATGAAAAGTGTGCCCAGAGTAAACTGCCTCCTATATGCATATTATTAGTAGTATTGGATATAAAACACTCTGAATGATGTCTGTGAGTATAACAGAACTCATATGGCTGGCAAAAACCGGAAAAAAAAAATCCAAACAGGAAGTGGGAAATCTGAGGCTTGTAGTATTTCAACTCATCCCCTATTGAAGATAGTGGGATATTGGTCATCTTGCACTTCCTAAGGCTTCCACTAAATATCAACAGTCTTTAGAATGTTGTTTGATGCTTCTACTATGAAGGGGGGCTGAATGAGAAGGGAATGAGTCAGAGGTCTGGCAGAGAGCTACGGGCTCGTGACGCGAGGTCATGAGAAAGTTACCTCTCGTTCCATTGCTTTTCTACAGACAATGGAATTCTCCGGTTGGGACATTATTGAACATTTATGATAAAAACATCCTAAAGATTGATTATATACATCGTTTGATAGGTTTCTATGACCAGTAATATTACTTCATCAAAGGTAAGTGCATATTTTTAATGCTATTTCTGACCAATGTTGACTCCAACATGGCGGATATCTGTTTGGCTTGATTTGTCGTCTGAGCGCCGTACTCATATTATGCTTTAAAAAAATAAAAAATAAGTGAAATCTGACACAGCGGTTGCATTAAGGAGAAGTTTATCTAAAGTTCCATGTGTAATAGTTGTATCTATTATCAATGTTTATTATGAGTATTTCTGTGAATTGATGTGGCTCTCTTTGGCTGGAAAAATCGCAGTTTTTCTGTGACTTGGTGGTGACCTAACATAATCGTTTGTGGAGCTTTCGCTGTAAAGCCTTCTTGAAATCAGACACTGTGGCTGAATTAACGAGAATTGTATCTTTAAAATGGTGCCTAATACTTGTATGTTTGAGAAATTTGATTTATGAGATTTCTGTTGATTGAATTTGGCGCCCTGCAATTTCATTGGCTGTTGGCGAGGGGTTCCGCTACCGGAACGGGTTTCTGTTCCCAGACAGGTTAAGTACCTGTGGACGAGGGCCGGTCCTCCCAGGACCAGGCTGGGGGCTGCTGGTGGTAGTCTCCCTCTGAGTGGACGGAAGAGACTGATGAGGGCCGCTCTGCTGCGGTGTATGCCTGGCCTGGGTTGGGCGACTTTGACTTTCGGCTGTTGGCTTTGCTCTGCAGTTTCTGTTTGCCTGTTGGACAATCAGACAAATACAAGAGTGTTAGCAATAATGCAATAGAGTTAGCAAAAGCTTAGGACTAGTCTGGTGAGTTTGTTGTAAATATCAGAATTTCTAAGAATTTGATTTGACATTTCCTTGTGTGTGCATGTGAATGTGTCTATTCCTATATGTTTTAGTTGGCTGTAGGTGTGCTTGTGTGCCACTGACCCATGCTAGGTGAAGGGTTGGCCTCCTGGCGGGCCTCGTTACTGGGGGTGTTAGAGCTGGGCTGAGGCCCTCCCTGGTGCTCCTCTGGCCTTTCTTCCAGGTTCCCCATCAGGGCCTTGCGAATTATGTCCTCCAGGCCCAGGTTACTGGCCGGGTCGCTGAAGGAGTGGTTCCTGGGGTTCACGCTACCTGGAGGGCCAAACACACGACGGACGATTAGACAGGGAAGATATGGAGCAGCCAGCACGGTCGTGTTCTTTAGGGTATGCAAACAGAAAACAGAGTTTAAATTTATTTTATTCCATTTTGGTGCTTACTGAACACTACCTACAAGTTGCTGGTTTAAATTATTCTAGTTTGTTTGAATGGTGATAGAAATATCTAAACGCACTTGAGCTGGTCACAGCAGGCAAGTTGAAGATCTCTGTGCCTGGTTGTGCATTTCCTGAAAGGAGAAATGATAGCACAGTAAACAAAATGTCTGAAACAAAAAAATGGTGCTAAAGACAGAGTTCATTGTTAGTCGTTTTATGCCTTCCTTTACAATGTTTCCTTCCCCTTGTGAAAATGAGAAATGAGTGCAATGCATCCCATTATATGTTCATATAATACTGTATAAGTTGAGTTCCATCAAATGTCACATTATTTCCATTTTGGAAAGCTTTGTTCAATGATGTTAGTACAAGGTAGATAAGAAGAGAGCACACTTACCAACATCAGAATCACTGACACCAGAGGAGTTCAACTTACGAATGATCTCCTGCTTCTTGGATTTCACCATAGGGGAGGTGTTCTCCAGCCTGGTGAAGAAGGAGGGCAGGTAGCTGACACTGCCAGGGGAGCGAGAGTCACCCCTGTAACCAGAGAAAGGCCACCACAGGGGTTAAGAGTCAGGCAGCAGATGGCTGAGTAGGCTAGCGTGCAACTGGCACCTCTCCACCCAGTTTCCACTCCGTTGGCATGCCAATTGGGTCACAGCTGCCCACAAGACACATTCCGCTATGGGCACTGAATCCATGTGTCCTTGTGCCAGGGGAAGGTATTCAGAATCCACCACACACACACACGTAGACATACAACAAAAAAAATCTGTCATGCTTTTTAGTTTGTCACTTAAACCTTAAAGACACAAACATACAAATATGCCTAGTTATAACATTGAAAGACAATGTAAGGAGAATATAAACAAATGGGAGTACCCCCACTTCTTATGAAGATATGCCAGTCCTACACACCTCATCTCAGGCTGGTCAGCCTCTCGCCTCTGTGGTTGCTGTTGCTCTCTAGCCTCTTGTTGTTTATCCTGGTAGCTCTGGGGAGGGGAGATGGGCTCATAGCTCTCTATCGCTCCCCTGCCACCCCGATCAGGGGATTTACCAGGTCTGGGGGAGGCACAGAGGAAAAGAGCAAAAAGTGAATCTGATGGAGTGGTCAGAGGTGTACCACCAGGGTTATGTTCAGTAGGGAGAAAACATTTTGCATGGAGGTACTACCTGAACACAAGTTTTTGTTTTTCGTTGCAAAACATTTTGCTATGGTGTACACCCTAATGACCATGTCTCAGGCTGGCTTGGTGAAGAGGCTGTGTTGGGCTACCGCCGGGTGCTGTTACTGTACCTGGCTCTGGGCTTGTCAGGGGCATTATCGGGAGACACTCTGCTGGGTGTGGGTCTCTGGTGGTGTGATGGGGCCTGGGCCTGGTTTTCTGGGCTGTAGCGGCTGGGGACCTTGGCACGACCCCCAGGGCCCAAGATAGACACGGGCAGCTGGGCACTCTGGAATGTGGTGGTGGCAGAGGAGGAGATGGTAGTGGAGGACTGAGGAGGGTCCTGGTTCCTGGCAAAGTCCTGGGTGATGATATGCTATAAAGGAGAAAGAGGAGAGGACAAGGGGATAGACAGATCAGGGAGATGTTAGTACTTGGAGGCACACATACATTTTCACTACTCTTAAAAGTATTTCTCTTAAGATGTCTAGTAGAGGCTGTTGTCAGAGTTGTTGAGATCATCATTTGCAGTTCAGTCGATGGATCACTCAAGATATCATCACTCAACAAAAAGTGGTATAGGAGGCATACTGTACATACATTTTTGGTAAAGTAAATTGTATTGGTTACACAGAATATGGATACTTTGCCTCAGGATCCAGGAACCCAGTTGAAAAGGGTTATGAATGAATGAGTCATTGGATGTGTTCCAGGCTGACTACATTGCAGTTGCCTGATAGATCTCTGATTAGTTTTAACATATTAGATAACCACATAATGATATATCAATCTGATGGCCGACTGCGCAGGCAATGACATGGCATGCAACTGTGGAAAGCTACCAGTGTGTCTTACCGAGATGTGGTCAGCCAGGGTCATGACCCGGTGGGTCTTGGGGACCTGCTGGGACTGGGAGTACCCTCCGTCAGCCTGGGAGGAGGGGGGCTGCTGTGACTCTGCTGACTGGCGGTAGCGGATCATGTCAAAGGGACGCATGCCAGCTGCTGAGTGAGAATATTCCACACACACACACACACACACACACACACACACACACGAGTTGCGGGAGGGGAGATGAGGAGGGGTAGCACTGTATTGCATGCCAGCACCAACTGAAATACATTTGCCTCCAGCAGACAGAAATAGCTTGTGCAGCGGTCTGGTGACCAGACGGGGGCTAGTGGGGAATGGAATGGTGTCGTCTGCTATATCTGTTGTACTAAAATGACTCGGGTGGAGTCATTCGGGTTGTAGTATGTTTACACCATATCATCACTATAAGATACAGTATGCCTCTGCAGTAACCTGAATTCCTGGTTAAATTTTGTATCGAAGTCAGTTGAGTACAGATATTGTACTGTACTCATGTAGGACATGGTAGGTAACTTAAACCTTGGAAAAGGAAAACAGTACTTGAGAAAGAGTGATTCAGAGCGCCAAGAGAATACTTCAAGTCTCCATATATGGCATCTATAGAGCTTTACCGGTCAGTCGGGCAGGGCCAGTTTCCCAGACACATTAAGCCTAGCCCTTGACTGAAATGCACTTTCAATAGATGTTCACTATTGAGCAAGCATTTTTTTTCCAGGTGCAGGCTTAATCTGTGTCAGGGAAACCAGCACTGACAACACATATTCATGTTTTTTTTCACAGTATATAGTGCCATCTCACCTTGTGCTGCTGCCTGTGCGGCCCGGTCCCTGTCGGCCCGGTCCCTGTCGGCCCTCTCCCTGTCGGCCCGGTCCCTGTCGGCCCGGTCCCTGTCGGCCCGGTCCCTGTCGGCCCGGTCCCTGTCGGCCCGGTCCCTGTCGTCCTGCTGCTGCTGGGACTGGGCTGGAGAGTTGGCTGGGCTGATCACATCGATGGCTCCTCCACTGGGCATCTCATACCTACTGGACGACACTGCAGGGCCAGGCACAGACACACACACTTATAAAACAACCCTCTCACTAACATATGAGATATTATTATAATTTGTATTTATTTTATTTGCTATGTTGTTAAGTCTTATATGTTAGAAATGTTGGGAATTAAACCGCAAACCAAATCTATATCCAGGTCTCTAACCACCACAGCAGTGTTCCGTACTGCCTTCCATCCCATCTGTCCCATTGTGTCTACGTTCTATACTGTTCCCTGTTGTTCTATGTGGAAGACTCACAGCTGCTGGAGGAGTCGGAGCTCTGGGAGCCTCTCTCCCGGGAGTCCTTGTCCGAGGCGATCTGGCTCGTAATGATGACGTCAATGAAGTTGGCGGCCGTGATGGTGGTCTTTCCTCTGGTCCTCAGCTCTTCCTCGATGCGTGACTTGCTGGGAGGACCCTTGTCCTTACTCCCCTGGGGACCATTGGGCCCCTCAGCGTATCCTGGGTGGAGTTTCCCCCCTGGCAGAGACATTGGGCCGTAGGGAGACTGCATGGAGCGCCTGTCTGCCTCCTGCTGCTGCTGCTCGTGCTGCCGCCTGGCCACCGAGGATGATAAAGATATGTCGTCATCTCGGTCATGCTTGGAAGAGTCCTTGCCTTTGTTGACGTCCATTTGAGGGGCGGAGGCGGCGGCGTCCACCAGGGCAGCCAGGGCGTCGGCTGCAGTGCTGTAACGGGCTCCTGCCTGGGCTGCTGCCGCTGCCGGCCTGGAGGGGGAAGAGAGAGGCAGAGGGTTTATGCCTCAATCACACCGACAGCGTCATCATGCAAAATGGTATGCATGCAACACAAGTTAAACATTCACCTTCTGTCAAGCTGGCTACGCATGGTTTCATGCATACATACAGAACACACTGTCTCTGCAACGCTGCATGGCAAACGCAGCATTCCTTTGGAAATTAATGCACTTCTGGTGTACCGCAATGACGCTATCGGTGATGGAGGCGTTAACATTGTATTGATAGATATCTATATACATATATACACACACACACACACACACACACACATATACATATATATATATATACACATATATATACACATATACATATATATATATATATATATATATATATATATATATATATATATATATATATATATATATATATATATATACATACACATACAACAAAAATATAAACGCAACATGCAACAATTTCAAACATTTTACTGAGTTACATTTAATTTAAAGAAATCAGTCAATTGAAATACTCATTCATCTTTAATGATAATCTATGGATTTCACATGACTGGGAATAAAGATATGCCTATGTTGGTCACCTTAAAAAAAAAATCAAGTGGATCAGAAAACCAGTCAGTATCTTGTGACCACCAGAGTATGTGAATGGAACGAAGAGCAGTGTGACTAGAGCGCAGAGTTAGATTCCAAAAAGGCTGGTGCGTCGGCCTTCTTGCACGCTACCAATTTCGCTCCAGTGGCACTCACTTCATGACCTCAGGGCATGCCCGCTCCAGCATGCATTTGTAGTCTACTTATGTGCTGCTATAGTCCCTTGCTTTAGCTACTGTCATGGAGTTCACTAAATATTGATGGTATACTTACTATGTGCACATGCTAAATGAAAGGAATGAGATGGGTAGCTAACTAAGTGTGTCATTGTAGCAAAGTATTTATAAACTAAAACTCAGATCTCAAAAACTAACTTTTTTCTCCAATACACACACACACGACCATAATATGATTTTGTCTCAATAGGCCTGGCATATTCTCACTTTCAAGGAGCTTTCAATTTTGAATGAACCAAATGCCTACCTATAAGAAGAAGAAAAAAACTCTGTATCTATGCCCAGCCTGGCAAGAGTGGCCAAAAGGGTGTTTAGCATCTCCAGTGGGCTCTGCAAGCACGGTGAGGATATTCTCCATTCTCCATCGCATGAGCCTGAAGCCACATTCTCTCAAACTCCTGTTTTTTTTATTATTTCAAAAAAGGCAATGCAGATTGAGCCTAACATTGCATTTTTTGTTTAATTTGTATTTAATTGTAAGTAAGTCACAGCCTGTATGCACAATTTATAGACTAATGATTTAATACAACAAAATGTTGTTTAAATGCTGAGCACTTTATGTTCCTACCAGCCAATTGTGTCGCACTCGCAAATGCATTTCTTTGTAGGCTACAGCCTTGAAATAATATCCTAAATAATACATTTTCTTTCCGTGTTTGGCTCCTGACCTATTTAGAGTGTTTACATACTGTTTAATATGACATGTAGCCTATTTGAAATGATGAGCACTTCTTACATTGAACTTTGTTTATTAAAATACTTGTCATTCAAATCATATGGTTTGGTTTAAATACTTCAAAACCAAATAGTAGGTCCAGGCAGTCAGAAAAATAGATGGGTGTTGGTTAAATTGTGCTTTTAATGAATGGAGTGACCGTTTTTCCCCCTGTGAGCGCAGGATGGTTTTTAGCGGAGCGGTTGGAAAGGACGTTGAGCGCCAGAACGGTGTGCAAGCATTTGCCTCATTCAGCGCAACACATCTCCTTCATATAGGGTTGATCAGGCTGTTGATTGTAGCCTGTGGAATGTTGTCCCACTCCACTTCAATGGCTGTGCGAAGTTGCTGGATATTGGCGGGAACTGGAACACGCACACGGAACTGGAACACACATCCCAAACATGCTCAATGGGTGAGTTTTGCAGGCCATGGAAGAACTGGGACATTTTCAGCTTTCATGAATTGTGTAAAGATACATTTTTATAAAGTATTTTACTTTTATTTAACTAGGCAAGTCAGTTAAGAACAAATTCTTATTTTCAATGACGGCCTAGGAACAGTGGGTTAAACTGCCTTGTTCAGGGGCAGAACAACAGATTTTTACCTTGTCAGCTTGGGGATTCGAACTTGCAACCTTTCGGTTACTAGCCCAACGCTCTAACCACTAACCCTTGCGATGTGGGGTCGTGCATTATCATGCTGAAACATGAGGTGATGGCGGCGGATGAATGGCTGGACAATGGGCCTCAGGATCTTATCACGGTATCAAATTGTGATAGATAAAATACAACTGTGTTCGTTGTCTGTAGCTTATGCCTGCCCATACCATAACCCCACCATGGGGTAAACCGCTCCCACACAAAGATATACACATTGTCTGCGGTTGAGAGGCCAGTTGGAGGTACTGCCAAATTAACATGAAATTCTCTGGCAACAGCTCTGGTGAGCATTCTTGCAGTCAGCATGCCAATTGCACGCTCCCTCAAATCTTGAGACATCTGTGGCATTGTGTTGTATGATAAAACCACACATTTTAGAGTAGCCTTGTATTGTCCCCAGCAGAAGGTGCACATGTGTAATGATCATGCTGTTTAATCAGCTTCTTGATATGCCAGAGGTGGATGGATTATCTTGGCAAAGGAGAAACGCTCAAGAAACATGGGCCCAACACTTTAAATAATGCGTTTATATTTTTGTCCAGCACACACGCACTTGGTCAAAAGTTTAAGAAAACCTACTCATGCAAGGGTTTTTCTTTATTTGTACTATTTTCTACATTGTAGTTGGTTGGTTGAGAGAATGCCAAGAGTGTGTAAAACTGTCATCAAGACAAAGGTTACTTTTTTGGTTACTACATGATTCCATGTGTTATTTGATAGTTCTGATGTCGTCACTATTATTCTATAATGTAGAAAATAGTAAAAATAAAGAAAACCCCTTGAATGAGTAGGTGTGTCCAAACTTTTGACTGGTACTGTAAATATATAGAACAAGGGAGAGGGTAGAGAGTAGAAGGGCTGTTATGTTCTGTGAGCATGTAGAGGGTTTTCATTGCAAATGGCATAACATTTAGTGCAGGCAGGTATGCTCCTGACGTGTTGCGATTTGCAACTGAAAGTATGCCCATAAGAATGGATTAACAGTACACACACACACTAAGACTCAGAGTGTACATGAGGTGAGGTCAGGGCTTACCAGGCCAGAGCGGAGCAAGCTTAGAGACTCACATGAGAGGGGTGATGACGCCCTTGCTGTTGGCTCCCTGGAAGATGCTGGGCCGCTGCTGCTGGGCTTCCTGTGATCTCATAGAGGGGGAGGGGCTACGCAGGTATCCACGGCTACCTGGTCTGTCTGGCTGCCCAGGACCTGGGGACAAATAAGAGGGGACTTCAATAACAGAGAAGAGCAATTCAAAGTTGGAATCATATAATGGTTTTTCCAACACTGTGCAAAAGACAGGCTACATAAATCCTTAACTCTGTGAGAGCATCTGTCCATCCAGGTCCAATCGAAATAAACGACTATTATATAGCTCACATTCACATGCATTTCTGTATTATTGATGACACAGTACAGCACTATACAATATGATGATGAGTCTCACCTCCACGCATGTAGTCATTGGCAACCGCTGCAGCCACTGCTCGCTCACGCTCTCGTTGTCTTTGCTCCTGTTCCCGCTCCCTGTGCTCCCTTTCTCTCTCTTTTTCTCGGTGCTCCCGATCACGCTCCCTCTCACGTTCTCGCTCCTGGTTGGCCGCTGCAGTAGCTGCGAGGTGGGCTTGGTGGCCTGTAGACACAAAGAAACAAACAGCAGGGTTACACACCATTAGGGCTGCAAAGGGTCGGGAAATTTCCATGGGAAGTAAAGCCTGGGAATTTGGGGAATTTTGTTTAAATTCATCAAAAAAATGTTAGCTTATAACAGTGAACCTTTTCTGTGGGATACACACAAGGCAATTCTAGGTCTTGTGACATATTTTGGTTAAACTATCCTAAATTCAATGGAATTGCACCCTCTGCATGCACAGTCCGAGGGCGAGCCTTCTCGTCTCTACTCCTCCCGTTACGGGGTCTGAGACGCCGAAGCTTCCCACCATTAGCTCTGACAAATTGAAAACTCTAGTCATTGGCGACTCCATTACCCGCAGTATTAGACTTAAAACGAATCATCCAGCGATCATACACTGTTTACCAGGGGGCAGGGCTACCGACGTTAAGGCTAATCTGAAGATGGTGCTGGCTAAAGCTAAAACTGGCGAGTGTAGAGAGTATAGAGATATTGTTATCCACGTCGGCACCAACGATGTTAGGATGAAACAGACAGAGATCACCAAGCGTAACATAGCTTCAGCGTGTAAATCAGCTAGAAAGATGTGTTGGCATCGAGTAATTGTCTCTGGCCCCCTCCCAGTTTAGGGGGAGTGATGAGCTCTACAGCAGAGTCTCACAACTCAATCGCTGGTTGAAAACTGTTTTCCGCCCCTCCCAAAAGATAGAATTTGTAGATAATTGGCCCTCTTTCTGGGACTCACCCACAAACAGGACCAACCCTGACCTGCTGAGGAGTGACGGACTCCATACTAGCTGGAGGGGTGCTCTCATCTTATCTACCAACAGACAGGGCTCTAACTCCTCTAGCGCCACAATGAAATAGGGTGCAGGCCAGGCAGCAGGCTGTTAGCCAGCCTGTCAGCATAGTGGAGTCTGCCACTAGCACAGTCAGTGTAGTCAGCTCAGCTATCCCCATTGAGACCGTTTCTGTGCCTCGACCTAGGTTGGGCAAAACTAAACATGGCGGTGTTCGCCTTAGCAATCTCACTAGGATAAAGACCGCCTCCATTCCTGTCATTATTGAAAGAGATCATGATACCTCACATCTCAAAATAGGGCTACTTAATGTTAGATCCCTTACTTCAAAGGCAATTATAGTCAATGAACTAATCACTGATCATAATCTTGATGTGATTGGCCTGACTGAAACATGGCTTAAGCCTGATGAATTGTGTTAGATGAGGCCTCACCTCCTGGCTACACTAGTGCCCATTTCCCCTGTGCATCCCGCAAAGGTGGAGGTGTTGCTAACATTTACGATAGCAAATTTAAATTTACAACAAAAAAAATGAAGTTTTCGTCTTTTGAGCTTCTAGTCATGAAATCTATGCAGCCTACTCAATCACTTTTTGTAGCTACTGTTTACAGGCCTCCTGGGCCATATACAGCGTTCCTCACTGAGTTCCCTGAATTCCTATCGGACCTTGTAGTCATAGCAGATAATATTCTAATCTTATTCTAATATTCTAACCCACTCCAAAATGCTTTCGGAGCCATCATCGACTCAGTGGGTTTTGTCCAACATGTCTCTGGACCTACTCACTGTCACAGTCATACTCTGGACCTAGTTTTGTCCCATGGAATAAATGTTGTGGATCTTAATGTTTTTCCTCATAATCCTGGACTATCGGACCACCATTTTATTATGTTTGCAATTGCAACAAATAATCTGCTCAGACCCCAACCAAGGAACATCAAAGGTTGTGCTATAAATTCACAGACAACACAAAGATTCCTTGATGTCCTTCCAGACTCCCTCTGTCTACCCAAGGATGCCAGAGGACAAAAATCAGTTAACCACCTTAATGAGGAACTCAATTTAACCTTGTGCAATACCCTAGATGCATTTGCACCCCTAAAAACTAAAAACATTTCTCATAAGAAACTAGCTCCCTGGTATACAGAAAATACCCAAGCTCTGAAGCAAAGTTCCAGAAAATTGGAACGGAAATGGCGCCACACCAAACTGGAAGTCTTCCGACTAGCTTGGAAAGACAGTACCGTGCAGTATCGAAGAGCCCTTACTGCTGCTCGATCATCCAATTTTTCCAACTTAATTGAGGAAAATAAGAACAATCCGAAATTCTTTTTTGATACTATCGCAAAGCTAACTAAAAAGCAGCATTCCCCAAGAGAGGGTGGCTTTCACTTCAGCAGTAATAAATTAATTAACTTCTTTGAGGAAAAGATCATGATTATTCGAAAGCAAATTACGGACTCCTCTTTAAATCTGCGTATTCCTTCAAAGCTCAGTTGTCCTGAGTCTGCACAACTCTGCCAGGACCTAGGATCAAGAGAGACACTCAAGTGTTTTAGTACTATATCTCTTGACACAATGATGAAAATAATCATGGCCTCTAAACCGTCAAGCTGCATACTGGACCCTATTCCAATTAAACTACTGAAAGAGCTGTTTCCTGTGCTTGGCCCTCCTATGTTGAACATAATAAACGGCTCTATCCACCGGATGTGTACCAAACTCACTAAAAGTGGCAGTAACAAAGCCTCTTGAAAAAGCCAAACCTTGACCCAGAAAAAAAACTAAAAACTAAAATCGGCCTATATCGAATCTTCCATTCCTCTCCAAAATTTTAGAAAAGGCTTTTGCGCAGCAACTCACTGCCTTCCTGAAGACAAACAATGTATACGAAATGCTTTAGTCTGGTTTTAGACCCCATCATAGCACTGAGACGGCACTTGTGAAGGTGGTAAATGACCTTTTAATGGCATCAGACCGAGGCTCTGCATCTGTCCTCATGCTCCTAGACCTTAGTGCTGCTTTTGATACCATCGATCACCACATTCTTTGAGAGATTGGAAACCCAAATTGGTCTACACAGACAAGTTCTGGCCTGGTTTAGATCTTATCTGTCGGAAAGATATCAGTTTGTCTCTGTGAATGATTTGTCCTCTTGACAAATCCTCCCTACACTGGCTTCCTGTCAAGGCAAGGGCTGACATCAAGGTTTTACTGCTAACCTACAAAGCATTACATGGGCTTGCTTCCTACCTATCGTTCTGATTTGGTCCTGCCGTACATACCTACACGTACGCTACGGTCACAAGACGCAGGCCTCCTAATTGTCCCTAGTGGTCTGCCTACCCATGTGAGAGACGCAAACTCGGTCTCAACCTTTAAGTCTTTACTGAAGACTCATCTCTTCAGTGGGTAATATGATTGAGTGTAGAGTCTGGCCCAGGAGTGTGAAGGTGAACGGAAAGGCTCTGGAGCAACGAACCGCCCTTGCTGTCTCTGCCTGGCCAGTTCCCCTCTTTCCACTGGGATTCTCTGCCACTAACCCTATTACAGGGGCTGAGTCACTGGTTTACTAGGGCTCTTTCATACCGTCCCGAGGAGGGGTAAGTCACTTGAGTGGGTTGAGTCACTGATGTGATCTTCCTGTCTGGGTTGGCACCCCCCCTTGGGTTGTGCCGTGGCGGAGATCTTTGTGGGCTATACTCGGCCTTGTCTCAGGTGGAAAGGACTTTGTGGATCTGAAGCTCTTTCCCCTGTTGACTCAATCATCCTCCAAATCCCACCAACATCAGCCACCTCAGAGTGCAACTGGTCCTTGTTTGGGAACACACACACACACACCAAATCTCGCAACAGGCTGACCAGTATAAGGGTTGAAAAATTGTTGACCATCCGGGCAAATTTGAGGCTTTTTAAGCCTGACAGCAAGCCATCCTCAACAAGGTTGGAAAGTGACAGTGAAGATGAGGCCTCAGAGTCTGATGTTCAAGAGGTGGACATTGAGGAGGTCCAGGGAGAAGACATGGAAGACGGGGGAAGACAAACAAAGCTCAAGTTTAGACTATCACCGTGATGTTGACCAGACAGTCTTTCAACAATGGTCGCATGGTAGCATCTCAAATAGAGGTCGACCGATTATGATTTTTCAACGCCGATACAGATTATTGGAGGACCAAAAAAGCCGATACCGATTAAAAATCGGCCAATTTTTATTTATAATAATGACTATTTACAACAATACTGAATGAACACTTGTTTTAATTTAATATAATACATCAATGAAATCAATTTCATTCAAATCAAGTAAATAATGAAACATGTTCAATTTGGTTTAAATAATGCAAAAACAAAGTGTTGGAAAAGAAAGTAAAAGAGCAATATGTGCCATGTCAGAAAGCTAACGTTTCAGTTCCTTGCTCAGAACATGAGAACATATGAAAGCTGGTGGTTCCTTTTAACATGAGTGTTCAATATTCCCAGGTAAGAAGTTTTAGATTGTAGTTATTATAGGAATTATAGGACTATTTCCCTCTATACCATTGGTATTTCATTAACCTTTGACTATTGGATGTTCTTATAGGCACTTTAGTATTGCCAATGTATCAGTATAGCTTCCGTCCCTCTCCTCGCTCCTCCCTGGGCTCGAAACAGCAACACAATGACAACAGTCACCATCGAAGCAGCGTTACCCATGCAGAGCAAGGGAAACAACCACAGGCTCAGAGAGAGTGACGTTTGAAACGCTATTAGTGCACGCTAACTAGCTAGCCATTTCACTTCGGTTACACCAGCCTCATCTCGGGAGTTGATAGGCTTGAAGTCAAACAGCGCAATGCTTGACGCACAATGAAGAGCTGCTGGCAAAACACACGAAAGTGCTGTTTGAATGAATGTTTACACGCCTGCTTTTTTATTTTACCTTTATTTAACTAGGCAAGTCAGTTAAAACCTGTTGCGACTCTAGGGGCAGTACTTTTACTATTGGGGAAAAAACGTTCCCGTTTTAAACGGGATATTTTGTCAGGACAAGATGCTAGAATATGCATATAATTGACAGCTTTGGATAGAAACACTAACGTTTCCAAAACTGTAAAGATATCGTCTGTGAGTATAACAGAACTGATGTTGAGAGAAATCGCTGAGAAAGCACTGCGTTCCAATGAGTCCCTATTGAGCAGTGAATGTGCCATCAACAAGCTTACGCTTTGATTACGCTCCCGGACCCGGGTTTGAGAGTCACAAGAAGTTAAGAACAAATTCTTTTTTCAATGACGGCCTAGGAACAGTGGGTTAACTGCCTGTTCAGGGGCAGAACGACAGATTTGTACCTTGTCAGCTCGGGGATTTGAATTTCCAACCTTCTGGTTTCTAGTCGAACACTCTAAAAATGTTATTTAAAAAAAAAAAATCGGCGCCCAAAAATACAGTTTTCCAATTGTTATGAAAACTTGAAATCGGCCCTAATTAAATCGGCCATTCCGATTGATTGGTCGACCTCTAATCTCAAATTGAACTTTTAACAAAGCGCGTGTCTGATTTTGAGAAGAGAAGTTACTGAACTATGTGTTCATTTAGATCTGGTCCATAGAGGTGCGTAGAGGTTTGTTCAGATTCTCAGAACTCGGGAGTGTAGCAGGGCAGTGAGGTTAGGAGGAGGGTACAAAGGAACAAAAAGGGTGTCAGGTTGGGGTTGGGGCAGGATGGGGTCCTCACCTGGAGATATGGAGGCTTGGTTGAAAGGCCTAGGAGGGAAAGGGGGTTGAGCTCCAGGGATGTAGGTGATGCGGTCCAAAGTGGGAGTACCTGTTCCCCCAGGGTGAGGCAACAGGATAGTTGGAGGCATCTGGGCTAGATCAATAATCCCTTTTACAGACAGAAGCAAAGGGCCAACAGTGAGCAACATGAACCAAATCCATAGGATCAATTTCAAGAGTTATGAATGAACACTGCGTACAGTAGCCTTGGTTTTACCGGTCACCTTACTCTGAACAGTGCTCAAAAATAATTATTTTATTTGTTTAAGGGCTGCTTTAAAAAATTATATGTTAAGGTGTGTGGAGTGATGGTCACCTTGTAACCACTGGACAAATGAAAATTGGAAGTTTGTCAATACCCAATTTATAAAATTAAGTATTAGCTGTAGTCAGCTGCAGCCCTAAAATATACATAAACAAATCAGCTATAGTAAATCAAATAAAATTCTAAATCAATATGAGGCCATTTGTGAGGGTCATTTGCTTCTGGGCGTCTGGAAAAAGGTAGCCACTAATTCACAAGCACATTCTGCTTACTATCCCCCCACCTCCCTCCCGTGAGAGAGGGACACACAACCAGCCAGCCGCCAGAGTACAGTACCTCGCGCTCCGGGAGGGTAAGACAGAGCTATCGGTTGCTGTTCCCGTGGCGACAGGCCCCTGGCGACGTCGGGCCGTGGGATAACCTGCATCTGCTGGGAGGTGATATAATCATTGAGGATGGTCTGCCTCGTGTTCTCCATGGTGTACAGCTGGTAGGTGTTGTGGTAGCCCGTTGGGGACGGCTGCCTCGGGAACATGTACGCAGCTGCAGGGGGAAAGAGGAGGATAGATGAGGAGCAAACAGAGACCAATAATATGAACAACAGGCACGCTCCTTACTAGTGATGCACCGATATAACATCTAAAATAATCCTATTTTATAAGACAGTTCTTATTTGATTAATTGTGGTCGGACCCATCTATGTGAAGCAAGCCACAATAAGGATTAGCCTTCAAAATAAAAGTACGGCATAATTCTACTATTTGTATTCATTTGCATCACTGTCAATGACATACTTTTATTTTGAAGGCAACCTGCAAATCCCACTATTGTGCCTAATCCTTATTGTGGCAAAGCTTCAGAACACATGAGCCTCACTAGCCAGATGAAGCTAGCTGGCTGCTTATAACGTTAACTTTGGGCAACAGAGTTAAGTAGCTGGCTAGCTATTTATTTTCATGAACTGGAGTTCAATTTCAATAGCCGAACAGCAAGTGGCAACCTAGCTAATACTTATAAGGATTCCTAAATCATTCCTGAAAATGACTGCAGTTTCTACTGGTCATTGTTTTCCGGCTGGTTGTATTGGTGCTAGCTTGGTACCAAGCTAAAGCTAGCTACCCCAGAAGTTGCGGTTGAACAAAATCGTTCGTGGCTGGTGTTTGCAGACTTTTTTTGTACAGCTTTGACAGTACTACTTTATATTTTTTGACACGCAAAGACCCAAACGGCGTTCCATAGTATGTATGTCGTGAAGGTAATAGTAGTGACGCTATTCCTGTGTAACTCCGGTAGGGCAACATCTGAAAAATAGAGCACTTGGTTGTGTGTACCGGTGCTCAACCAGTCGGCGAAAGCCAACATCACCCACGACAGAGAACGGTTGATTGTCAAGAGCAATGAATGACATTTTCTTGGCTTTAATGGATTTCGCCTTCGAGTTGTTTCGCAGACATGTTCTTACTCTTTCAAATGACTGCTCGATCCACACAGCACACATTGTGGGCTAGGTTAGGAATGCTGTGTTGCGCAACATTTTACGTGGCGTCATTATACCATGTACCAACGTTATATAGGTATGCACGGTAGCTTTGACATCGGTTTTTAACATCGGCATTAAACTAGACATCGGGCCGTTACCGATGTTGGGTTTTTAGTAATATCGTCCGATTCCGATATTTTCACCGATATATCGTGCATCCCTACTGACGTCAACTGACTCAACCTGAGACTGGACATTCAGTGCCTATGAATGAGAGACACCAAAGATAACCTTCATCAGTTTACCCAGAATCCTTCTATCATTCCAGGATTCAGGTCTATTACTGTGTCATTTAATGGAGGTTGGCTTAGGTTCATTGGAGTGGCTGTGTAGCATGTCCTACCTGGGTCCAGGACAGCCCTGTGGAAGAGGGCAGGGTCTAGGTGTGGAGGTAGGTGGAACCTGGGCTCTCCGGGGGCTATGGGGCGGTGGTGGGGGTCGAAGGGGCTGTGGGAGGCCATAGGGTGGTTGGGGTCACCCCCTGACACAGGAGACTTGGCTGGAACACTGTCCCTCTGAGTGGGGGTCATGGTACTCTTCCGGTCATGGGACGCAGGCTTCCCAGAGCCTGGATAGGGGAGAGATGATCACAATTACAAATGGGTTTCATCAATACAAAATCGGTTTATATATATAGTACTGTAAACATAACTAACTAATATAAAAATGTGTTCACTTTCAATGTTGGAAAATTGTAATGATGTAAAGACCCATAGCAACACATCATTGCTTGTGAACTGATTGCTGTACAGCGAAACTACATGGTGCAGTCAGATACAGCTGACAGGATACATCTGCATTGAAAGTGAAGACTAAGAGGGATGGTCAGACAAGACGTACCCTCCTGTCCTCGGCCCAGCATCGGTGAGCCTCTGGACATGGAGCTAGTGCTGTAGTTGACCGGGGTCCTGCGGGCGTCGGCATCTTGGTACATGCCCGGGCTGAGCTGGGACTTTCCTTGCTCCTGGTGGGTGGAACGCAGGACGGAGGTTGCCGAGTTGACCACAGAGGTGTGGCGCGCTCGCTGCTCCGCTGCCGCCTTGCTCTCTTCATACTTGGCCCGCTCCATGGCCTCCAGCGGGGGCATGGTGTGACCATGGGGCAGCCTACTGGGACTGGTGATCAGGGACTTGACGTTGTGCTTGATGGCCGACTGGCTCAGAGGATGGCCCTGGTAGAGAGAGGAGAGGAGTGATTAGAGTCGGCTGGTGACAACGGACAGACCGACACGATGCACTCAGTAAAATCAGGCTAATAAAACACACTCACACGCCTACACACACAAATGTGTTCACTCTCTCTCAAACACGCACCTGGGATATAGAGCCCTCCATGGAGGCTCGGATGTTGGCAGCCATGTCGGGGGTCTTGCGGGGGTCCTGTCCAGGCTGCTCCTGGCGGGGGATCTCGTGGATGGAGCGGCCCATCTCCTTAATGGTGTTCACCCCCTCGTAGGGCTTACCCTTACCTATCCCCCCCTCAAAGGAGCGGATGGGTGGACTCTCCCTCTTTATCTGCTTGCCGTACTTCATGCTCTCCTCATAGGCCTCTGCAGAGGTTCTGGGTGTACCTGGAGTGGGAAGAGAAAAACACAAAGCTGGAATCTGTACATGGTAAAAATGACAAGATATTACAACAACAAAGAAGTTCCTTCAAACAACAAACACATTTTCTTTCCCTTGGACATCTTTGCACATGAGATTGAACAGCATTGTTCCTCTGTTTCATCAAGAAAACAAAAACAATAACAAATGCGTTGGGGGGGCGTGAACAGTGGTGTCATTGCAGATTTCAGCTTTAATGTGGGTTACATTTACATAGTAAAAATCATATCTGATTAATTTAATTGATTTAGCTGTTTTTAATTGACTGATTTACATACGGTTGTCTTCGTTATAATTATCTGATCTGCCAGGTTCTCGCTCATGCCCCAGTACATCTGAGTTTTGGAGCTGTGATGACACCTGATAGCTTAATTACCTTGCATGATGGATCCAGTCATCATGGGCCTCTCCTTAGACTCCCCGTGGGGACTGTCTCTGGGCAGGGCTCGGCTGATCAACCCTGACAAACACATACACAGTCAGTTACTCTCACACAGTGGCCTGAATATATGCACAGAGACGAGGGTAGAAGAAGAAAAAAAAAAAACACACACGCCTTACCTTCGAAGGGGGCTCCCTCTCTCCCGGGGTGGCCTCTGGCGACCTCCATCATATCGTAGGAGCGTTTGAGCTCATGGCCTGTCCTGGGGCTACGTGTGGCCTCTCTTGGGTTTTTAATGGCTACGGAGACAGGAGCTGATTTACAGATATACAAAAGGATCAAGTCAGAGTGACCACTAACAGGCCTTAGCCTTACCGTCGTAGGAGAGGATGTGTCCACTCTTGCCTTCGTAGATGACGTGTCCCTTGGCCAGCTGTTCCCGAGCCTTCTCTGGGCTGCTCAGGTCCTCCGTGGGCAGCTTGGTGATGGTGCCCTTCAGCAGGTCAGCCGCAATGCTGGACCCGGACAGGGCTGGCGTGCCCTGGTCACATGGAAGAGAGCGAAAGGGAGAGAGAGAAATAGGTCCAGAGAGAGCAACCAGAAACTGTTTAATACATTTTACGTTTTTCCTTTCAAAGAAATTTGCTCCAAGAATATTAGACTACTTCATAGAATATACACGGATTTACATAATCATAAACTCAATTGTTCTATAAGACATCCATAGACAGGGTGGTGCTTGGACACACATACTGATTTAGCAATGTTAGTGACATTCTAATACCTGTGTGATTGATCCTCTGGCTGAGTTTCCCCTGCTGATACCCCCATCCATTGGGCCTCCTAGAAGGAAGACAACAGAGAGACAGGTTGGTATGCATGGATACATGAGGGCTGTACAGTTGGCATTTTATTCCTGCTCAGAATCACTCATGCTCAATTCCAATTTTCCCCTCATTCTCCCTGAAATGTGCACTTGTTGACTCCAAGGATGTAAAATATCATTGGTGTAAGAAATATGGTACACTCTGGCTACACTAATGTAATGCTTCTAAATCTTTGAAGGGGAGTGAACAAATGCACACTTCAGGGTGAAGTGTGGAGCAATGGCCTGAAGTACACACTACACCCCCATGTCACCTCAGAGGTCAGTTGTAGAAGAAGTTGTGAGGAGGACTGCTGGTGAGTGGAGATGCTCGTTGAACTTGGGCTTGTGAAGGCCCCCCCTCTCCCTCCCTCCATCCCTAGCATGCCACATTCTGTCAGGTCTGTGCAAACAGAGGCCTGGAGGGAGGTAGGGTGGAAGTCGGTGCCAGACTCCTTCATTTCATTCTTCTCTTTTCTCCCTCAGCCTGAGATAATGCTCTTTTTCTCTTAAATTTCTCAGACCTGGGTTCAAATAGTATTTGAAATATTTTGCCCCAGAAATGCAAATCCCAACCATCTGCCACTACAAGCAGGCAAACACTGAGTATTTGAACACAGGTGTGGTTTCTGAGTATTCACTGTTGGAATCTGCATCGTTTAGTGAGTGACACTCACACACTTTACCACGGTGAAAGGGGAAACACACCGAAGGATAGACAGGTTGACAAACAGATTGAAAGGTTGTGAGATGGACAGACAAACACGCACCTCTGACTACCCCCTCATACTGCGTGCGAGAGAGGAGTCCCTCAGACTGGCCACGCGGAGAACACTGCTCCTGCTTAATGTAGGACACTAGGGAGAGGGAGGGAGGTGGAGAGAATGAACAGGGGACAATTAGGGAAGGGAAGTGGGATATTTGGGACTGTCACATCAGGTCTGAATGCGATTAAACTTTACAACAACATGCCACCTCTCTCATGCAAATCTAATAGCAGTGAGAGGACAGGAGCTGATGATAGACAGCAGGGCTATGTTCCAATATCCACACTAGCATACCACTTAGTAAGAAGACATGTATTGGGCATTTATTGTAAATAGTATTATAGTTTAATCATTGGGAATGTGGGTAGGGTGTGTGTGTTGTCCAGACTGGCTTGTCATACCAGGCTTGGCGGGGTCCTGCTGCCTGGGCAGGCCCAGAGATATGGAGCCCACAGAACTCTTTGCCCCCTCTGGGCCACCGTAGACAGCATGAGACGGTAGGTACGTACCAGGAGTCCCCTGAAATGGCCGGAACAGACAGGTCAGAATCAGGTCAGGATTGCAAAATTCCAGTTGGTTAACCAAGATTTCTGAAAAACCTTGAAACTTGTATGGAAATATACAGCAGGGAAATACAAGGAAGGTGCAGTGTACACAAATAAAAGTGGATCCAAGTGACATGTACCAAAGTTTCCCCTTTGGCATATTAGCTAGTAACCGTTACTAAATACAGACTACAAGGGCAAATACAAGGGCAAATACCCTTATCGGTTTCTTAGTAAATCATTATCACACAAATACTGCTATATTATGACTGAATGATAAAGAGAGAATGGTGCTGAATAGAACATACCAAAAACTCCAGCTACAGTGCCGTTTCTAGGCACAAGGGCAGGGGTTGCCAAACTTTTTTGGCCTGTGACCCCACCATGTAAAAAAGTGATGTCATCAATAGCAAATGCCTACTTTTTTAAATTGGGGCTATGACATTCTATTACAAATCAGTCTGACAGTAGATTTGGCAGTATTTCGATCTGAAATAAGTATGGTTTCAAGTGACTGAAACGCATGTGGAAAGGCATTGGGAAGTTCAGAAGATCATCAGGCAATAATTTTGTATGATCTTCTGTGTAGAAAAGATCATCATTGATGATATTATTTTTCCCAGTCTGATTTAGTGCCTGCTCATGTCGTCCAGTGATGGGGTCATGACATTTTGTAGCATAAACCATTAAATGATAGAGCCACATCAGTAGGAAGAAAACAGAAACCACTGTTTATTACAACCGCATCTAGTGGCTGCCGGAGGTTACTGACGTAACACTAGTTCTAAGACCCAAGCGCATTTAAAATGTATTTCAGAGTTTCTCGCATAACCCCATTTTGAAATCAGGCGACCCCACATTACATCGCAACCCCTAGTTTGGGAAACGCTGCAAAAGGGACATAAGCGCTTAGAGGCCCCACAACCGCTAAGGCACTCAAAATGCTAGAAACGGCCCTGTCCAGCTACACCTGTGTCGGTCTTTACCAGGGGGCTGGCTGGATCTGAGCCCTCACCTGATGGATAGGGGTCTTACCTGGGAGATGGAGCCACCCTGGATAAAGGAGGGCTTGTCTGTGGGTTTGGAGGTTGGAATTAATGGAGGAGGAGATGGAATGTTGGCGGGTCGGCTGTGTCTGGAGAAAGTCACACGGACTCCATCAGGCAGGCTCTGGACCACCTGGTTGGGAGCTGGCTGGAGCACTGGGAGAGGAGAGAAAACAGTAAAAGTTAGAAAGTGACACACTCTATAATATGGTCACTTAGCATATGGAAAGAGAAAACACACAAAAGAACGTGTGGCAAGAATAGAGAATCCAGAGGCACTGAAAAGTATCTGCATGATTGCACCAAAAACACTTCAGGATTTTTTTTTCAATTGATGTCCAGTATGGATAATTTTTTTCTTTGGGTGGCATTCCTTCAATTTGCTACTAAATTCAGCTCAAATTGTTTCTCATTCTCAGCCAGTGAATCATTCATTAGTCTTGCCAACAGGCTCCACCCATCTCCCATCTATGAGTGCATTATGATCAAACATTGATTTGCCCTAATGCTGCTCCCCCAGATGTTTAAGCCTGCCGCCACAGATTTCCCAGACTGCAGTGTTCTAACATGTTAGTGAGTCACAGTGACTGGGAGTGACCTGCCTTGAGGAAGCAACGCCTGCTCCTTTCCTCCCCACCGCACACCCGTCCTCCATGCCCCTGCACTACTAAATCAAAAATTTTATATTTGTCTGGGAGAGTTCCTACAGAAGGCACAGATGTCAGCACCCTGGCAGCTCACACGGGAGATAAGAAAACAAGGTACTCCATAATGAAATACTGATAAAGCCTTACTGCAGCCAGGCTGTGTGTGTAATGTTAATTCATGATAGGGACAGATAGATGCTCAAGGCCAGCTACACTACAGCTGAATCTACTCACAGAGACAAAGGGGAAAGAGTATGGGGGTGGAGTGCGAAAAGAACAAGGGCACGAGCTTAAGCCAATGGAACAAGAGTTGGCTACGGCACAAACAGTATGGGACCAGGCTAGGTGAATGGTAGAGAGGAGGTCAGATGGGGAAGGACAGAGCAGAGGGCGGTTACCTGGAGGCACGCTGTAGCGGGAGGCGTTGGGGTCATTGGGCTGAGGAGAGGCCTTGCTCATGTCCCTGGGAGAGAGCCCGTAGGGAGAGCCTGGCCGACCAGACTGGGCCTCCTGCTCCAGAGCCATCTTCATATCATAAGGCATGTAGGGGAAGGGCTTACCTGGAGAACACAACACAGAACAGAGACACATGAAAGAAAACACTACCACAACAAATTACACACACACACACACACACACACACACACACACACACACACAAAGAATCATAAGATGAAACACAATTTAAGGAAATCCAGTTCTCTGAGGACACATGCTGTTGATTTTGATTATTCATTCCAAATCAACTAAAAATGATTGAGAAGCATCTTGACATGGATTCGCAGTTGACAAAAAAGAAAGAAAAAAAGGCTGCTGTAATGCACGAACACGAACTTCAATTTTGCAGGCTTCTTCAAACATGGTATTGCGAGACTACCCGAAAACCTTTGTGGCTGAATGACTCTTCTGCCGTTCAAAATAGGACCCGCTTCTCTGTCTGTCTGGGAGGCACTGACTGTGTCCTGCTCTGACACACTCAAGTCACACGCCTTCAAAAGTAGACCGCAGAATCCCTCTCTTCCCCCAGAGGCATTTCAGGAAAAACAAGCCTTCCCCATCAGAGGCTTCATGGTGGCATCAGAGGTGAAATGGGGTCAGCTAACATCTTGTTCTGGCTCAGAAAGACATTTTAGAGTGGCAGTCTGAACCTGCTCTCTCTCTCCTCTCATATTTCCTTTGTTGACGGTGAACTACAGCGAACGTGACAGAAAAATGCATTGGCTACAAATAGGCTGCTGTTGGTTGAGAGGCTCAGGTAGGTAGGGGCTCAGAGGGAGGATATCGGTGTGTTTGTATGTACTCTCTCTTACCCTCCCTGTCCACTATGGTGGGGCTGTGGTTGGTGAAGCCAGGGCAGTTGGTGGGTTGTCTGCTGCGCTCGGGGTCAGCCTGATCCTGCCTCTGTTTCTCCTCGGCGTGGGCTGACTCGTGCACAGCCGTGATCTGGTGCTGGAACATGGCAAAACCGCTGAGGGGGGCTCCTATGGAAATTCCACCAGGACCAAAAGGAACCACCTACAGGAAGGGGGCGAGGAGAGATGCCCATGTGAGGAAGACTGGGGGGGACACAAGCTCTGTACAAGTGAAGCGAGCGGCTGATGCGTTGCCCACTAACACTGAAGTTTCTCGATCTACATTTGTAAGAGTACAGGAAAAGTAGATGTTGATTGGACTTCAGGGTCAGAATTAAACACAAAGTACTAAGGCATGACTTTAAACCATCCCAGAGAAAAGATAATGGACATTATTGGATGACAAATGTAAAACATCAGCTAAACAGTTGTCAGATTTGATAGTGTTCGTGTTTTGCACATAGTGCTTAAACAATCCAGTTTGTCTGATCTCATTCCATAAGAAATTAGGAGACAGAAGCACCATAGAAGAGGCCATTGGAGGGAAAGAAATTTACATCAGAAAACAATTTGACAGTGTCAGTACATTAGCATGATTGATTACACAAAAGATGGGCACAATTTGATTGATTTAAATCCATGCTGACACATTGCTCAACTGATTGAATGACAGAAGATTAATGATTGGTAACAAATTGATTGATTGACAGGTTGGTTGGAAAAATGCTGGGGATGATGGACTCACTTGACAGGGAGGTTGGTCTAAACAAGACATGCTTTCACCCTGCTGCCTGCCTCCGTGTGCCTGCCTCGCCGAATGGGCATATCTGATCATAGAAAAGTGTGGGTTGCTATAGTGACTGACCATGGGCGGGATGGCAGCGGCGCGCTGCTGGAGCTGCTGCATGTTGAGGTGGGCCTGCTTGGCCGTGGACATCAGCACTGAGCCGGGAGGGCTGAGCAACGAAGGCTTGTCCATACTAGAGAAAATCCTGAGGTCACAGGAGATAGGGGTAGACAGGAGAGGAACGGTGAGACACACTGTTCAGAAAGAGTTGAGGTAATGGTCAAAGGAGTTACAATAAAGGAGTCCTGTATGGAATGATTCAATTACCACTAATAATATCAACCATTTACCACCTTAATAATTAATCTAAGTACATTTTGCCCTCATCTGATCCCCTATACTGATAGTATCAACAGCTGAATGATCATTAGATTCACCCAAATAGCTTTGTTTTTTAAGTCCAAATGTGTTTTTTAGGTCCATCCCTGTGATCATCATCCTGACCCACCTCTGTCTCTCGGGCTCAGCGTCTACATCTTCGTCGGCGCTGCAGGTGGCACTGGAGTCGTTGTCTGAGTGGTGCCCCTCCCTCTGCTTCTCTGGCTCCCCCTTCTCCTTGGCAGAGTCAGGCTCCACCTTCACCTGCACCTCCCCGGCCCCCCCAGGCTTCATGTCCACATCTTGGGGCTCGCTCTTGGGGTGCCCATGTCCCTCGTAGGCCACCCGTGCTCTCTCCCCATCCTCCTGAGAGCCAGGCTCTCTGGCCTCTCCCTCGGGGCTCTTCTCCAACTTGACCCTCAGCTCCCCGTAGGAGGGCTCCTGTATCCTCCCATTGCTAGCCTGGCCCTTGTTGGACCACTGGTTCTCTGACCCTCCAGCTCCGTCTCCCCTCTGGGAATCCCCTCCGGCCTTGGAGGGGTCCGACGGGGACGGGGCGCTCTCTGTGTCTGAGCTGTTATCTCCACCTTTATGGGCACACAGAACAGGAAAAGACATGGGTGAGACGCACTTAAATCACTCTGTATGGCATACATAGTAAGTGACCCTGAGGAGAGGGACACCTATAATGATCCAAGCAGATAAAAATATTATGGATAAAAATATGCAGTATAGATAAAAACACAGACCACATACAATGCATTAATATTCTGCAAACCAATGATGCATGCAATGTTGCCTGTGTCTGGCACTATTGCCATGGAGAGAAGAAACCTGAACATTGAATCAAAAAAGCATGTGTCGATGCCAAGATAAATCTCTAACACAGGTCAAACTGAATCAAATCAAACACCAAAGAGTCTGTCCAAATAATGTGACCAAAAACAAATAATCTAAATGTGTCCCCTCTGACAGAAGCAGGGTTTTAGAACACTGAACACTCCCCTCCCAGCAGCATTACTGCCTTTGCTCAACCATGTGACACTCAATCAGCAGGCAGTTACACCAACCAACCAAGACCTTGGAGGACAGTTTGAGTTTCCTTGGGAGTCAATGAGAGCTTCAAAAACAACACATAATATAGTGACCTTCTGTAGTCCAGACACAACTTTACAAATATCTGATTGTAGTTGGTTGTCATCAGGAGGGGCAGCAAGGCAGCAGCAGGGATAGAGTGAGACAGAGACTAGCAGGCTACAAGGGTAGGGGGAAGCCTCTACTACCTCCCTCCTCCCAGTCAGGTGAGAGGATCAACCCTAAACCAATTTGCTTCACCTCAGCCACTTTGCTTAACCACGACCAAAAGCTAGAGGGAGATGGGCTCCACGCCAAAAGAGAAAGAAAGAGAGATGGAGAAGGGGAGAAGAAAGAGGGAGAGAGAAAGAGATGGCCAAGAGCAACAGTCGGTGAGTGATCGGTTTGTGACAAACCCAAGGGAGACATTGAATTCATGAGGACATTTAGGGACAGGATGAAATGGAAAGGTACCAGACAATCTGGACTCACACGCATTAACCTATACCCATACATGGCAGAGCATTGCAGGGCAAGGGATTTAAATATTCAAAACAGGCCCTGTTACGACAACATTTTAGAACTTTAAGAGTGGAGAGAGAGAGAGCAAGACCGAGAGAGATAGAAGACTGCAAGTGGAGAGTGAGAGAGAGGGGGGAGAGAAGAGACACAGAAGGAGAAAGAGCAGAGAGTTGGGGAGAGAGTGGGAGAGGGGTAGAGAGAAAGAAACCGGGGGAGGCCCGGTGGATCAAAAGAGTGGAGCAGCACTCCGCGTTCCATGCAGTACGCTTTCTTCAAAGCCAAGGAACAGTTACATAACCCAGACCCAGCAGTCAGAATTAGTTCACATCTTTTATCTCTCGCTTTTTCCCCCTCCTTCTCCCTTTCTATTTGATCCCTTTTTTCTCTCTCATTAAAACTACAGACAGTATAGAGAAAATACCGGGGCTCCTTTGCCATAATTCAAATCAAATTCTCAGAAGACAGACAGTTCAAGAGGCTCTTTCTGAAGTGGACTCACTCTTTTAGACTTTGCTTCACTCTTCCATAGAGGCGTTTCTCTAAATCTTTCTCATTCACACACAACTACATCGTTTATTCACTCAGATCAAATGTAAGTAAATAATCATCAAAAACAATTCTTAACAATGGTTGTGTTTGTGTATTTGTGCTGTGCAGACAGTGTAAGTGTGTCTGAATGCGAGGATATACAGTAGGATGGTGTGCGACATCTCTCTGACTGACCATCACTATCCTCTGGGTTTTGGTCGTCATCAGCTGAAGCCATGCTCTCGCTCTGAGACGGGTCTCGATCTCCCCGTGCCCGCCGTGTGTCCTGAAGAAACACAGGTTATAGAACAAACAACTTCACTGCTCCTCTGATTATTACAGAAAATCGATTAAAGACAGTGACAGACATTCAAGTTCTAATAAGACGTTAAAGAAAAGAAAACTCTTCATATTGTACCTGAACAATGTTATTAAGCACTAAACTGAGAAAATTAACTGAAACTGGTAGGGACTGCCTGGATGATAAGGTATACTCTTTTATTGCCATTGTATTTACATTTTTTATGTGCCCATATGAACACAACCCTGGTAATTAATTGTGTTGAATGCTGCTGTACCTGCTTGTGCTGCTGGAGCAAGTTGTCCAGGTTGTGCCGTCTCTTGTAGTTGAAGTAGAAGTTCTTGCACTGAGCCTCGCTCTTGGTGCCCACCATCTTGGCAATGGCTGGCCAGTTGCGCCCGTGCTCGACAAGCCCTGGCAGAGGAGAGAGAGGGAGACTGGGTTGGGATCTGAACCTAAAACAGGCGCAGATTAAGCATATTCATTGAATATTAACCTACTACAGATTGACACCATCTCACCTGGTAAAACCTTGCAGGCCAACAGCACTTATCTAATCCAACAATTAGCTTTAATGGAGTCTCAAACTGTTTACGACAGACTACGCTTACAGAGAGGTGCAGTGGACTGGAAGATCGACAGCCGATTACCTTTGACATTAGGGTCTCTCTCCAACCTCCCTCCCCCTTCATCCACTGCATTTCTGAGCTAAAGGACACCGACACTTTGACAAATCACCTCAGACTGGAGCCCAGAATAGGACAAAGGTCCATTACAAACGCCATCTGAACTAATAAGACAGAAGACACCGGACAGAACATTTAGTGTCGGGTTTGAGTCACTTGTAATAGTCGTATTTTTTTTCTTATCTTTTTCAAAATGATAATGGTGGTCCAGTTGCCCTATTTAGTGTTGGCCAGAAAACCACTGAAAACACCTACAGTATATAACATGGACATTATCCATTCTCCCCCCAAATTATCAAAGACACCAGCCACCAAAGTCAAACTATTCTCTTTGTTACCACAAGGCAATCGGTACCGATGCACCAAATCTGGAACCAACAGGACCCTGAAGAGCTTCTACCCACAAGCTATAATGCTGCTAAAATGGTTAGTTAAATAGTTAACCAATAGCTACTCGGAATACCTGCAATGACCATTTTTGCACTAATCTATTTTTAGTTTATCTATCCCGTTGCAATCGGAAAGTATTTAGACCCCTTGACTTTTTCAGAGGTGTTATATAACATTACAGCCTTATTCTAAAATGTAATCCATTGTTTTTCCCCTTCATTAATCTACACACAATACCCCATAATGACAAAGCAAAAACAGATTTTTTTGAATTATTTGCAAATTTAAGTATAAAATATCACATTTACATAAGTATTCAGATTCTTTATGCAGTACTTTGTTGAAGTACCTTCGGTAGCAATTACAGCCTCAAGTCTTCTTGTTATGACGCGACAAGCTTGGCACACCTTAATTTGGGAATTTTCTTCCATTCCTTTCTGCAGATCCTCTTAAGCTCTTTCAGGTTAGATGGGGAGTGTCGCTGCACAACTATTTTCAGGTCTCTCCAGAGATGTTAGATTGGGTTCAATTACGGGCTCTGGCTGGGCTACTCAAAGACATTCAGAGACATGTCCCAAAGCCACTCCTGTGTTGTCTTGGCTGTGTGTTTACGGTTGTTGTCCTGTTGGAAGGTGAACCTTCGCCTCAGTCTGAGGTCCTGAGCAGATTTTCATCAAGGATCTCTGTACTTCTTCCGTTCATCTTTCCCTCGATCCTGACTAGACTCCCAGTCCCTGCCGCTGAAAAACATCCCCACAGCCTAATGCTGCCACCACACTTCACCGTCCCAGGTCCCAGGTTTTCTCCAGACAAGGCGCTTGGCATTCAGGCCAAAGAGTTCAATCTTGGTTTAATCAGACCAAAGAATCTTGTTTCTCATGGTCTGAGTCCTTTAGGTGCCTTTTGGCAAACTCCAAGCGGTCGATCATGTGCCTATTACTGAAGAGTGGCTTCCGTCTGGCCACTCTACCATAAAGGCCTGATTGGTGGAGTGCTGCAGAGATGGTTTTCCTTCTGGAAGGTTCTCCCATCTCCACAGATGAATTCTACAGCTCTACAGTCAGAGTGACCATTGGGTTCTTGGTCATCTCCCTGACCAAGGACCTTCTCCCCCGACTGCACTGCTTGGCCGGGTAGCTAGCTCTAGGAAGTCTTGGTGGTTCCAAACTTCTTCCATTTAAGAATAGCAAGAATGTAACAAAATGTGGAAATTGTCAAAGGGTCTGAATACTTTCCGGATGCACTGTACATGTACATAACTACCTCGTAACCCTGCACTTCAACTTGGTACGCCGTGTATATAGCCAAGTTATCGTTACTCATAGTTAAATGTATTCCTTGTGTTTTTATTTTTCAATGTTCTTTGCTATTCTTTCTACTGTGTCTTTTTCCCCCCCTCTCTGCATTGCTGGGAAGGGCCCATAAGTAAGCATGTCAGTGTTAGTCCACACCTGTTGTTTACGTAGCATGTGATACATGTTGATTTGAAAATGTGTGAATACTGTGAATGCTATATTCACCCATCTCTTAGATTAATAGAAGTAATCATATCAGCGTCTTTCCTAAAAGTTTGTTGTTGATATGCATTAAATTGTGTAGGACTTTCAGACGGACTGATCCCTAATATTCGTCATGAGGCCTACGACCAGTACAGCACTAAATCAAATCAAATTTTATTTGTCACATGCAGATGTTAATGCGAGTGTAGCGAAATGCTTGTGCTTCTAGTTCCGACAATGCAGTAATAACCAACGAGTAATCTAGCTAACAATTCCAAAACTACTACCTTATACACATAAGTGTAAAGGGATAAAGACAGTCAGTGGCTTGGGTGGTTGTTGTCCTTGATGATCTTTATGGCCTTCCTGTGACATCGGGTGGTGTAGGTGTCCTGGAGGGCAGGTAGTTTGCCCCCGGTGATGCATTGTGCAGACCTCACTACCCTCTGGAGAGCCTTACGGTTGTGGGCGGAGCAGTTGCCGTACCAGGCGGTGATACAGCCCGACAGGATGCTCTCGATTGTGCATCTGTAGAAGTTTGTGAGTGCTTTTGGTGACAAGCCAAATTTCTTCAGCCTCCTGAGGTTGAAGAGGCGCTGCTGCGCCTTCTTCACGATGCTGTCTGTGTGGGTGGACCAATTCAATTCAGTTTGTCTGTGATGTGTACGCCGAAGAACTTAAAACTTACTACCCTCTCCACTACTGTTCCATCGATGTGGATAGGGGGGTGTTCCCTCTGCTGTTTCCTGAAGTCCACAATCATCTCCTTAGTTTTGGTGACGTTGAGTGTGAGGTTATTTTCCTGACACCACACTCCGGGGGCCCTCACCTCCTCCCTGTAGGCCGTCTCGTCGGTGTTGGTAATCAAGCCTACCACTGTTGTGTCGTCCGCAAACTTGATGATTGCACTGTTGTGTCGTCCGCAAACTTGATGATTGAGTTGGAGGCGTGCGTGGCCACGCAGTCGTGGGTGAACAGGGAGTACAGGAGAGGGCTCAGAACGCACCCTTGTGGGGCCCCAGTGTTGAGGATCAGCGGGGTGGAGATGTTGTTACCTACCCTCACCACCTGGGGGGCGGCCTGTCAGGAAGTCCAGTACCCAGTTGCACAGGGCGGGGTCGAGACCCAGGGTCTCGAGCTAGATGACGAGTTTGGAGGGTATTATGGTGTTAAATGCTGAGCTGTAGTCGATGAACAGCATTCTCACATAGGTATTCCTCTAGTCCAGATGGGTTAGGGCAGTGTGGTTGAGATTGCATCGTCTGTGGACCTATTTGGGCGGTAAGCAAATTGGAGTGGGTCTAGGGTGTCAGGTAGGGTGGAGGTGATATGGTCCTTGACTAGTCTCTCAAAGCACTTCATGATGACGGAAGTGAGTCCTACGGGGCGGTAGTCGTTTAGCTCAGTTAGCTTTCTTGGGAACAGGAACAATGGTGGCCCTCTTGAAGCATGTGGGAACAGCAGACTGGGATAGGGATAGATTGAATATGTCCGTAAACACACCAGCCAGCTGGTCTGCGCATGCTCTGAGGGCACGGCTGGGGATGCCGTCTGGGCCTGCAGCCTTGCGAGGGTTAACAAGTTTAAATGTTTTACTCACCTCGGCTGCAGTGAAGGAGAGTCCACATGTTTTGGTTGTGGGCCGTGTCAGTGGCACTGTACTGTCCTCAAAGCGGGCAAAAAAGTTATTTAGTCTGCCAGGGAGCAAGGCATCCTGGTCCGTGACTGGGCTGGTTTTCTTGTTGTAATCCATGATTGACTGTAGACCCTGCCACATACCTCTTGTGTCTGAGCCGTTGAATTGCGATTCTACTTTGTCTCTATACTGACGCTTAGCTTGTTTGATTGCCTTGCGGAGAGAATAGCTACACTGTTTGTATTCGGTCATGTTTCCGGTCACCTTGCCCTGATTAAAAGACGATTAAAAGCAGTGGTTTGCGCTTTCAGTTTCACGCGAATGCTGCCATCAATCCACGGTTTCTGGTTTGGGAATGTTTTAATCGTTGCTATGGGAATGACCTCTTCAACGCACGTTCTAATGCACTCACTACCACTTATCCTCCTTCTCACATGTACAAGGCCTGTTACATACAGCTTACATGAAGATAGGGGGGAGAACGTGAGAAAAAAAGACAAGGGGGGGCACTCTCTGACCCATCCAGCAGTGGGCAAAACATAAAAAGGCTGTTGTGAAACTACGCAGAACACTGTGCCAGCATCTAATGTACACTATTGTTAGGCAGCCCAATGAATGAAAGTGCTCCTTTCAAACATGTCATCTTTTAAAAACTCCCTCTATATTGTCTGGTCTGGAGGAGCTTCAGATTTAAGACCTTGGGTATCAGTGGCTGCTCTGCTAGACCCTGTTAATTCAACCAGACTACTCTAAATTAACAGCCCTAGTCACTGTATGATTGCAGTGATTCACTTTTGGCTGTGAATGTATGACCAACCAAATGATACCAATGGCAAAACAGAACACTGTATCTGGCATCAGCATTCTGCAATACAGAAAATACAGAAATACACAGCAGAGGTAGTTACTCCCTGGGATATATAGGCTAGGTTTGTCGACTGAAGTCTATGTACGGGAAAATGTACATGGGTTGGGGGAGGCATGACCAAATCAATTCCAAATCCGCAAACCCACCCAAGACAGCCTTAATTAATCCCCATTAATCCTTCTATTTACTCTCCTGTCCAATGTGCTTAGCCCCATTGGCACTCTCATGCTGCACTTCCACCTAAGACTTACCCCACACCAAAGTAATGCCAGTGTTTTCTATTAAAGTAAGCTCTAGTGTTATTGTTTCTCCATCAGGAGTGTGACACTAAAAACTTTGGGCGAGCAGAAATCAACAACCTCTGCATTATCAAGACCTTTACTTTGTGAGAAGGTGCTAAAGTTCACAGTTAGCCATTATTATGGAAATGACTGCTGAAAAGTACCAGTGGCCTGGCACTGGCCCCAAGGAGGAGCAGGTCCGCCGGCGCCATGGCCCAGTGAGACATGGGTGCTGGTACACGTAGATGGAAACAGAAAAGTCTGAGCCTTTTAGGTAAAACACCAGGATAAATTATGGAAACTCGACATATCTCGCCCTCTCCCTTTTTCTCCCATTGTCCACCAGAGTCTACACTGACAAATTTGGAGGAGTATTGGCCTGGCTGGAAGGTAACTATGGGTCGATGGGGTCAATCTCCCATGGACTGAGTGACGCAACTGGCGAAGGCAGAAACGCTGTTGTGTCCACTGTCAGTAACTGCATGAAATGAAAGACTCACCTCTCAAAAGGAGTGGTTTTGGAGAGAAAAATGTTTTGGGGTAAAGTCCTATAAGATCCAGAGGCCTGGCAAAGTGTTTTTGTGAATAATAGATATGATCTTTAGAGGAAACTCAAACTGTCACGCTCTGTTACTTCATACTTTGGCCTAATAGATCAGTTTTGATCGGCACGCAGAACAGAGCCACTGCAGTTAGCTACCAGAAAAAGTATCCTCGCTCAAACCACTCCGTCTTGCTTCGCCCTAAAAGCCTCCACCAGTTATGCACCCAGCCAGGCGAGTGTCAGAGTGATAGTTTATGTGGGAGCAAACTTGTATTTGTGAGAGGTATTGACATGTTGAATGCACTGAACTGTCTGTTTAACTACTGGCACACAGCTCCGACACCCATGCATACCCCACAAAACATTCCACCAGAGGTCTCTTCACAAGCCCCAAGTCCAGAACAGACTATGGGAGGTGCACAGTACTACATAGAGACAGAAATACTTGGAACTCTATTCCACATCAAGCAACTCCTGCAAGCAGTAGAATCAGTTTTAAACAGATAAAAATACACCTTATGGAACAGCGGGGACTGTGAAGAGACAAGCACAAACACATGCATAAGATAACATACACACACGTACACATGGATTTTGTGTCGTAGATATGTGGTAGTAGAGTAGTGGCCTGAGGGCACACACTTAATGTGTTGCGAATATATTATAATGTTTTTAAAATTGTATAACTGCCTTAATTTAGCAGAATCCCAGGAAGAGTAGCTGCTGCCTTGGAAGGAAGTAATGGGGATCAATAATAAATACAAATTTCGAGTAGAGAGATCAAACTAGAAAGAGAGAGGGGTGAGAGAAACAGTAGATAGAGAAATAAAACAAAAACACTACCTTTTTTGGCAACCTCCATCTCCTCCTCGGTCCAGCGAGAAGTCTCTCCGGTTTCGCCGTTCGCAGCAGCAGCTCCTCCTGCTTAAGTCACAGAGAGAGAACAGAAACCTTCATAATCAGCCCACAGAGAGAGAAAGTACAGTACCAAGCTCGTTCCGCTTCTCAGCCGTCTTGCTTCTCATGGCTGCTAATCTAATAATCAGTTTACATTCTGTGGCTCGCTGCCGAGACCTACCCCTCACGCTCTCTCTTACACTCCCTTTCTCTCGTGCTCTCTCATGCTCCCTCCTATTTCCCTTCGCTCTCTCTCTCCCTCCCAACCCCCTCCTCACTCTCCCCCCCAAGGGGAGGGTCCGTGTCACCTGATCTGGCTCTAAACAGCGGAGTAGAGACGGGCCTCCCAACATCCCCCTCTTTGGGAAACGGCCTTGGACAGAGACAAAACAGACAGAGAGAACAGCCAACAGATTTACCGCTCATATCGCTGCTACAATGCAACAACCATTAACCACACACACACACACACACACACACACACACAGGTGCTGATGGAGGCTGGGGCTGAGAGAGAGTGAACCCTGGCCCACCCTATTCCACTGGACCCATAGAGATTGTGTAAACATTTGGACCAATATAGCTGCAGTACGAACCCGACATTTACACAAAACATTTTTACTAAGGAGATACATTCTTACGGTTTAGACGGCTCCTAGCGAACGGTCTAGGGCCACACAGACTTAAATCTACTCAAATGTTTACTGAATCACTGCTCCTGTCCCGTTCAACATGTTCGCCTAATCTTACTGCCATTCCCTCATGACCCCATCATGGCTTTCAAGGTCCAGGGAGGTGGGCAGGTCATTAATCTCAGCTGGCTCTTTGAAGAGATAGGGGGCCATTTTGGACTGACCCTATACAATGGACTGCTTTTGACCTGGCCCAGATCTCGTACTACTCCCTTCACAGAACAGCGCAAACTGGCTCTAACCAGAATAGAAAGAGTGGGAGGCCCCGAGCCATAAGACTCCTGAACAGCTAATCAAATGGCTACCCAGACTATTTACATTGCACATGGGGACAAATATCATATTTTTTTGAAAAATGTCCTCTGGTCTGATGAGACAAAAATGGAACCGTTTGGCCATAATGACCATCGTTATGTTTGGAGGAAAAAGGGGGAGGCTTGCAAGCTGAAGAACACCATCCCAACCGTGAAGCACGGGGGTGGCAGCATCATGTTGTGGGGGTGCTTTGCTGCAGGAGGGACTTGTGCACTTCACAAAACAGATGGCATCATGAGGAAGGACAATTATGTGGATATATTTAAGCATCATCAAAACATCAGTCAGGAAGTTAAAGCTTGGTCGCAAATGGGTCTTCCAAGTGGACAATAACCCCAAGCATACTTACAAAGTTGTGGCAAAATGGCTTAAGGACAACAAAGTCAAGATAGGGCCATCACAAATTTCTAACCTCAAACCTATAGAAAATGTGAGGGCAGAACTGAAAAAGCGTGTGCGAGCAAGGAGGCCTACAAACCTGACTCAGTTACACCAGCTCTGTCAGGAGTTATGGGCCAAAATTCACCCAACTTATTGTGGGAAGCTTGTGGAAGGCTACCCAAAACGTTTGACCCAGGTTAAACTATTTAAAGGCAGTGCTACCAAATACTAATTGAGTGTATGTAAACTTCTTACCCACTGGGAATGTGATGAAATAAATAAAAGCTGAAATAAATAATCATCTACTATTATTCTGACATTTCACATTCTTGAAATAAAGTGGTGATCCTAACTGACCTAAGACAGGGTATTTTTACTAGGATTAAATGTCAGGAAGTTTAAATTTATTTGGCTAAGGTATATGTAAACTTTTGACTTCAACTGTACCAATCCAGTCAATACCTTTGAAACTATTTCTTTAAGCGAATTTTTATAAATGTTTACATTTGAAGCTACTCTTTAAGCAAATACCTGCAGTCAACTTCTGCAATACATTAGGAGATAAAGAAAATCGCATTCTTCATTTCACCTGTCACATAATTTCTCATTATGAAACTTACCGGTAGTCCCCAGTCAAGTGGTGTATGTTTACTCACTCTTGTGCAGCATGCGCCAGGGGACATAGTTACAGTATGGAATGCACAACTAAATGTTAGGAGTTGTAATTCCTATCTATCTATAAGCTCTATCTGGCTAAGTTAACAGTGTAAAATGTGCTAAATGCAGTTGTGCATTTGATTTGCTGATTTAGTAGCTTGTTAGCTAAATGGTTAGCTTCTTTCAAAATTAAAGCTTTGCTTGGTAAAAATCAGAGAAATCCCCTCCTGGATTCTAGAGCCTTGCTGCCTAATATTTGTTTTGTGCCTGCAGCAAACTATGAGTAACATTTTTTTGTTACTTGTATAACTTTGAGGTGGGATGTCTGTCCTGCAAATAATTTCAGTCAGAGACCATATAAAATTTTTGCAATATGCTCGTTAGCATTCTCTATGGGATTTTACATGTACTTGTTAACGGCTAACCTTTGGATTTTAAAGGCTCAGTGGGGTTTGAAAATAGCACTCCTTTGTGTTCAGTGGTGGTATTACCGAATATCCCGGGATGGCAAAAGATAAAAGGTATGACTATCTGGATACCGCCCAAGCCTAACACACACAAAACCAGCACGGAGGCTGTGAATCAGCAGAGGAGAAGAGAGGAGACAAGCAGTCTGCTCAGCAGTCAGTCATTTCATAAGATTGAACTTAAAATGGTCCTATGCAAATCCCTGACGCACCAGAGCCAAGAGGGGACAAGGGGTTGACAAACTGCACCTTATTTCCCAGTCTGACTTAAAAAAGGACAGCACAACATGTAGGTTTTGGTCAATACAGAAATTAGCCATAAAGACGAAATTCCTTAAAATAATACAACTTGATTTTACATCCTTGGATGGATATTCACCTTTCTGAGATGGATAATCAATTATTCCATTCAAATCTTTACAAGGATGTAGCTTAAATTCACCTTTCTAAAACACTTTTGTGTTTGCTTGAATGCTCTGGTCAGAGACCTGAGCCTGCACTGTCTTGACGTTCAGCACACAAACATCAAAAGAAGCTCTCAGAGCAGCACAAGGACAAATTAAGTGGTTCGGCTGAGGTACAGCTGTGAGGAGCCATGACAACAGGTCCACCCCAGACACCACACTATTGCCATTGTGATGATGGCTAGGGTATAGGCTAGACAGACCGAACCCCTGGCTAGGTTACAGAAGTGAGACAGTCTGTTATGGCATTGTGTTGAGGAGCAAAACATCAAAAAGAAAATCAACCTGAACCTGGTGAACCAGGGACCTATTCAGTGCGGTGACATGATAGAAATATAGCTAATGAATAGAACTGACTCCAGTTGTTAACTGCCCACCCTGTCACGTGTGTGTAAAGGTACCTGGGGTTAATTATATAGTATGTGGTGTTTTTCTTGAAGCAAGGGGTGTTTCAGCTCAGCTGTATGACCATTGGGACTTATTTAGGCAAGTTGTGCCGTCCTCTTCTATAGCTGGGACCTATAAAAGCATCCTCACAATGCTATTATATTTCAGGGCCTTTCCAGGAAAAAAACAGTTGATCTCTCACATAAGATAATCATGAAGCCACAGTTTACTCCCCACACACTTGTTCAAACCTCCATAGCTAAGGAGCAATACCACGAGTTGACAGGAGTTGAGACTTATTATCTACTCAGTCCCATTGTCACAAATACAACATAACCACAAAACTAAAAGCGTAGAATAGCTGAGGCGCTTACCTCCTCTGTTAGGGTCCATGGGGGGCTCACCCGGTGCAGATTTGGTGGGCTCTCTCACAGCCTTCTGGGTAGTAGGCTCAGGTTTGGAAGGCTGAGGGGGCTCGGAGGGCAAGAGAGGCTCGGGTGGCGGTGGCTCCTCGGCCGCCACAGAGGCAGCCTCATTGGCCATGGAGCGCGTGGTGATCCTTCCCTTGCGCCGGCCCTGGCTGTTGGCGGTCTTCCTGCCACGTGGCGTGCTCTGCTCCTTACCGTCCTCGTCCTCCCCGCCGTCACACTTGTCTTTGTCTTTTCCGATGTCCCTGGAGGACACAAGAGAAGGGATTGTTTTATTTTATTCAACTCCAATTAATTTTGAGATGGAGAAGGGATTAGAAGAATTGAGGAAAAGCTAAATGGAAAAAGAGCTACTGACTTAAGGGAAGAGCCCGGCAGACATCTTGACCCCAGGACTCTGATCCATTAGCCAGATAACTCCCTGCCTTTTTACCCAGCTGGATCAGTGGGCAGCAGTTAGTCATGACTCATGTGTCCTAACCAACCATCAAATGAGAAATGCAAGTGCCTGTAAAAAAATAAATGTTTTTTTTGTTGTTGTAATTATTATTATTATTATTTAGATTGGACTATAATTTAGATTTTCCTAAGCATTTAGCTATGCAAATAATAGGCTTGTACAGTTTATGAAAATGTCCATTGTGGAATTTACAGGCACTTGCATTTCTCATTTGATGGTTGGTTAGGACAATTCTTCTAAACCCTTGATCTCAAAATTAACTGGAGTAGAACATCCGAAGGAGAGAGGACAGGAGTAATCAATGGAACATTGAAAGCAGTCGGGTGGTGAGGTCAGCTTGGCCATCACCCCAGAGAAGGGCAGTGGTTCTCTCCCACTCTATGGCCTGATTTACAACACATCTATGAGGGCTCCAGAATTCCCGTCACCTCAACTGAAGGTAAACATTTACTGGGAGGTACAGATTCTCAGAGGTGGATCGGGCCAGAGGCTGACTATAGCCAGGACTAAAAGCTGTACCTGTGGGAAACCCATGCAAAAGTGCATACGCACACAGAGCTATTCAAAACTCACCTGGAGTCCTCCTTTTCATCTTTCTCTTCCTCTTCCTTATTCTGCTCGTCCTCTTTTTTCTCTGACTTCTCCAACTTGTCCTCTTCAGGTTTATCGTCTGACTTTTCTTCTTGTGAGGATCGTGTTATTTGCTAGGAAAAAGGATACATTTTTTAAAATTACTATTTTTAAAATGTATACATGGCAACTCTTCACCAGTCATCAAATAGGGAGATTCTCTAATCTCTCATGATGCCAGACAGAGAGCACTCTAGTCTATTCAAGTTCATCATGATGACGCAGTTCAATCTGGGCCAGAAAGTTAACAAAAAGGCAGCCCACTGCTCATTAATGTCTAGTTTTAAAAGTCTGGCCATGTTTGAATTCCTATTTAGTGACAGAGTGAGTGGGGTTAATGAGGCACACAGCTAAAACAGCTCACCATGACCCACTTTCCTTTTAAGGCAACATAATAGTGGTGCGCTAAAACAACACCCTTTAGGAAAGAAAAGGAGTCAGGATGAAAAATAAGTGACACCGTAAAAAATACCAAATGATGGGAACTGATTATGTTTCAATACCTGTGTATTTCTGTAACATGGCTAAAACACCTTTCTCCTACACATTGCCTGTGTGACTAGTTAACTTCTCGGGAAGGTATGGTTCGCTTTGCACGTGTCCCAGAGAACTAAGAAGATCAGATGTACCAATGCATACACAATCTTCAGTATTATCTAGAAGCCATATGTTGCCATGTTGACCAGTGTTAATGTAAATGACCAATGAGTCGGTATAGGTGTTTTTGCACTTGACCAATGAGAATGAGACCAATGAACACGTGCAAGTTGAGGAGGTGTAAAACTTGTCTGGCATAGTGTTTCAGCTGAGCACAATCCTTCCATTGGGATGTAAATTAAAGACTTGAATTGGATTCAAGCATTTGTTCTCAATATCTTCATTACCATTCACAAAGCAATAAACTGACGGACCTACAAATCACAGCATGAATCTTAGAGCGACCTACGGTTTATTTCAGATATGATATACCATTTCATGGCCTATTAAATGCACTCTCCAGCCAAGCAAAGCCACAAAACAAAACAGCAGTTAAATCTCTTTACTGTTGCAGCAATCACCCAAACTCAATGTCTGACCCCTTACACATTCAGAAGCCTGCTAAAAGTTCACTGAGTGTTCTGCTGCTTAATTCTTCAGACTAAAGAGAGAACAGACAGACTGTCCCACAAACTGAACAACAGTACTATGTCATAATGTGACGAGCTAGCCTAACTGCCCTAGGGTTATTCCCCAATTTACCAGGCAGTCCAATATCCTCAAAGCTAACCAAATAAGAAAAGAAAGGGAACCAGGAGTGGAGTTTAACAGCCTGGTCATGCACCCAGTGTCAATAAGATGACTATGGCTTCCTTTGATGATCTTCACATGGAGAGGGTGTCCACAGGATCATGCCACACACACACACACACACACCATAAGTACAATACATGCGATTGTTCCCCCTGGATTCAGCTGGTGTAGAAAATCAAAGGCCTCACATGACAACTAAATGAAGAGAATTACAGTGAAAGATGGGGGGAGTGATAGGGTGTCCTGAACCCACAACCACCCCAACCCATCAGAGTTCATATATGCAATCATTCAAGTCATTATGATTGCCCATGACAATTAGTAATCACATTAGCTTACAGCAAGAATGCAGATACTGTACAAACCAAGATTGACTTTTGCAGCCACCAATCAATATAAAGCTTTTGGCAGATGCACCAATGATGAAAAGGATCTAAATGTTGCATTTTGTATAAAAATAGTAAAGTACACATTTATATACAGGATCAGTCAAAAGTTACTCATTCACCTACTCGTTCAAAGTTTTGTAAAAAATTTGTTTTTATTTTTTTACAATTTTGTACATTGTAGAATTATAGTGAAGACATCAAAACTACAAAATAACATATGGAATCATGTAAACAAAAAAAGTGTTGTCTGATTCGTCAAAGTAGCAACCCTTTGCCTTGATGACAGCTTTGTACACTTGTTGCATTCTCTCAAGCAGCTTCACCTGGAATGCTTTTCCAACAGTCTTGAAGGAGTTCCAATTTAAGCAGAGCACTTGTTGGTTGCTTTTCCTTCACTCTGCGGTCCAACTCATCCCAAACCATCTCAATTGGGTTGAGGTCATCTGATGCAGCATTCCATCACTCCTCTTGGTCAAATAGCCTTTACACAGCCTGGAGGTGTGTTGGGTCATTGTCCTGTTGAAAAACAAATGATAGTTGGACGAAGCGCACACCACATAGGATGGCGTTTTTCTGCAGAATGCTGTGGTAGCCATGCTGGTTTAGCGTGCCTTGAATTCTGAATAAATCACTGAGTGTCGCCGGCAAAGCACCCCCACACCACCTCCATGCTTCATGGTGGGAACCACACATGCGAAGAGCATCCGTTCACCTACTTTGCATCTCACAAAGACACAGCAGTTGAACGCAAACACCTCACATTTGGACTAATCAGGCCAAAGGACAGATTTCCACCTGTCTAATGTCCATTGCTAGTGTTTCTTGGCCCAAGCAAGTCTTTTCTTCGTATTATTGGTGTCCTTTAGTAGTGGTTTCTTTGCAGCAATTTGACCATGAAGGCCTGATTCACCCAGTCTCCTCTGAACAGTTGATGTGTTTGTTACCTGAACTCTGTGAGCTGCAATCTGAGGTGCAGTTACTTGCCGATTTCTGAGGCTGGTAACTCTAATGAACTTATCCTCTGCAGCAGAAGTAACACTGGATCTTCCTTTCCTGTGGCGGTCCTCATGAGAGCCAGTTCCATCATAGCGTTTGATGGTTTTTGCGACTGATCTTGAAGATTTGTTCAAAGTTCTTGACATTTTCCGGATTGACTGACCTTCATGCCTTAAGTAATGGACTATCAGTTCTCTTTGCTTATTTGAGCTGTTCTTGTCATAATAAGAACTTGGTATTGTACCAAATAGGGTTATATTGTCTGTATACCAACCATACCTTGCCACAACACAACTGAATGGCTCAAATGCATTAAGGAAAGAAATTCCACAAATTAACTTTTAATAAGGCACACTACTTGTTAATTGAAATGCAATTTTTTGGTTAATACATGATTCAATATGTGTTTTTTCATAGTTTTGATGTCTTCAATATTATTCTACAATGTAGAAAATAGTCAAACTAAAAATAAATCCTAGAATGAGTAGGTGTCCAAACTTGACTGGTAAAGTATATCCACATGGTGAACGTTCATAACACATAAGCATACATTACATACATATTTACCAGCAATAGTTTAGAATGTATTCACTAAAAGCAGTAGATACTAGATAGCAGAACCCCTGGGTCAGATACAGGTCTGAAGACAAGTCCCACAGAGTGATTGAGAATAGAGCAACATTCTTTATTATCATTGCTGGCGCAGAACACCACAGACTACCTCCCTCCTCTGCCTGTTCCACGAAAGTACTGTGCTGGAACAAGTCTGGCTATGCCAAGCCAAACATCCCATGCTGGTACCGGATGGGGCCAAGGAATTTCAAAACTCAGTGGTGAGGCAGAGAGGGGAATGAGGCAGAGAAGATAAAAGGAGAGCGAGCAAGAGTGAACGAGAACAAGAGAGAAATAGTAGAAACAGGGAGAAAGGCGGAAGATAAGTAGATTATTTAAAAAGCATGAAGAGGGACAAGGATGAATTTGAATGCATGAAGACAGACATTATTGGTGGGCTCGATCTACAGACAGATCAGAGAGACCATTTGGCCAAGTAGACATGGGTCGTGTTCAGCAAAAAAACTGAAAACATTTAGCAACAACAAAAATCTGTGTTCCTTTTGGAGACATTCAGGTAATAGCACTTGTGAAACTCCATTTAAAAAGGTTTAGGGACCACAGTTATTCCTCCACACTAGAGCAGTCCTGGTGGGGTCAGGGATCACGTGTGTTTATTTTGGAGGCCATCTGGGCACCATGATGGCATTCCTGTCTTCTCTCCCCATTCTGCTCAAGTGCTTCCAGTGCTGCTTCCACACCACTGATGTTCTCCAAATCTCAATGGAGCCCTGTTTGCCAGTTTTTTTAGACTGTTTTTCCCCCCCTAACCTGGTCTGAGTTTTAATTTCTCCCCTCTCTCGCCTTCTTTTCACTGGTTCCCTAGTGCTGTTTGAGTAAGGAAATGACAACCACAAGAGCATCTTTTCCTTTTCCTAGCCTGGAGTTTAAATGGGGCATCAGAGAGATCTTTGAAACACACACACACGCTGTTAACTTCTCTAGGGTAGGAGACAGCATTTGGAATTTTGGATGAAAAGCATGCCCAAATTAAATTGCCTTCTACTCAGGCCCAGAAGATAGGATATGCATATAATTAGTAGATTTGGATAGAAAACATTCTAAAGTTTCCAAAACTGTTAAAATAATATCTGAGTATAACAGAACTGATTTGGCAGGCGAAAATGTATTTTTCTATTCAATGCCATTACAGTATCCATTGACTGAGGACTCAAATTGCAGTTCCTATGCCTTCCACTAGATGTCAACAGTCTAGAAGTGGTTTCAGGCTTGTATTCTGAAAAATTAGGGAGTAAGAGTAGTCTGAATGAGTGGACCCTGCCGTGTCACTGAGCTTTTTCATGTGTGAGACCGGGAGTGTGCCTTTCTTGTTTACCTTTTATATTGACAACATTATTGTCCGGTTGAAATATTACCGATTATTTTGGCTAAAAACAACCTGAGGCTTGAATATAAACATCGTTTGACATGTTTCTATGAACTTTACAGATACAATTTGGATTTTTTTTGTCTGCCTGTTGTGACTGCGTTGGAGCCTGTGGATTACTGAAGAAAACGATCGAACAAAGTGGAGGTTTTCAGATATAAAGCGAGAATTTATCAAACAAAAGGAACATAAAAAAAAAAAAAATGTCTTCTGAGTGCAATCATACGAAGATCATCAAAGGTAAGTGATTACTTTTCTCTCTATTTTTGACTTATGTAACTCTTCTACTTGGCTGGTTACTGTTTGTAATGATTTGTCTGCTGGGCTATGTTCTCAAATAATTGTATGGTTTGCTTTCGCCGTAATGTATTTTTAAAAATCTGACACCGTGGTTGGATTCACAAGAAGTTCATCTTTAAACCTATGTAAAATAGTTGTATCTTTTCTGAATTTTTGTAATGAGTATTTCTGCATTTGAATTTGGCGCTCTGCATTCTCACTGGATGTTGGCCAGGTTAACAACCTTCAATGAGGAAAGGAAGTAGAATAGACCGTTCAAAAATACCCAACTACTATCTACCGCTAGCTATTCAACCTACCCATCTACCTACAATTCAGTTTGGTATGACCTTCAACTCAAATGGGGGGGGAGGGGGAGCTTAACCCTTTCAGAAAACACTCTTGTACAATTAAGTCAGAATTGGTTTCCTCTCCAAGAGAGCAAAGAAAAACAGAACAAACTTTACAGAAAATACTTATCTACCGCAAGCCATCTAACCCACCTACCTACAGTTCAGTTTGACCTTTTACAATCCAATGATCCAATAGGCTAATCCAATTAGATAACAAACTTACTAGAATTTCTGTCCTCCACTGGACTCCAGACCTGGGTTCAAATACTCTGTGCTTTATTGAGCTTGCAAAACAGCAAAACCCATCCACATGGCACTCCAGGTGGGCTAGATCAAACAAGTATTTGAAAGACTCAAATAGCATTTGAACACCGGTCTAACTCAAAAACAGTGGATTGTCCACTCTCCCCCTGCATGTCATGATCCAGGTCACTGTGCCAAGTAGGCACCTGGTCAGGCGCTTAAGGCAAGGTTTGGCTCTCTTGGCGTCGCTACAGAAAGCTAATGGGTTCTGCTTGACTGCTGCTAGATAAATATTCACTGCCAAGTGATTACGAAGAAAAGAACAAGGGAGGGAAACCACTTCTTTCCATTGCATGTCCAACAGAAGCAGGCATTATTAAAAAAAGACGTGGCAATAGCGCTGACTGATTTCCCTACAATTACATTCCTTAATTTCTTCTCCTGCCGTCTGTGTGAAAGTCTGCCACCTGCTGTAGACTAGAGTAACATCTGTGTGGCTTATAGTGGACTTGGTTACAGCCCAGTGAACTGAACTCCTCTGGTCACCTTTGACTCCATGACACACACGCCCTTTGGCCCTGGAGGCCATGGCTGGAGAAGGTCAGCAGGCTCTGTCACCTCATAAAATAACAGCTATTCCAGTCCGGACCCATTTCAACATCCCGCATGGCAATGCAAGCAGCCAAGCAGAGGAATACACAACGGGTCTGGTGGATAGACAGACATGTTAGAAATACAAGTGTAATGGTGTATACTTTTTGTGAATGCTTTTCTCCAGTGTTCAATTTGGTGTTTTAATGCAATAACTATGGAGGTGCTAACTACTAACACAGGTCAATATAAAATATACAAAACAGATCCATGCGACATCCATATAGCAAAGTATGAGGAAAATATTAGATTTCACAACAACAAAAAAGTCCATTGCAGGGGTTTAAGAGTAGAGAGTTAACTAAGTGTGGGGGGGGGGGGCACAATTTTTATTTTTTAACTATTTTTGCTTTGTCATTATTGGGTGTTGTGTGTAGATTGACAAGGATTTTTTAATATTTTTTTTTAGAATAAGGCTGTAACATAACAAAATGTGGAAAAAGTCAAGGGGTCTGAATACTTTCTGAATGCACTGTATATATATATTTTTCTCTCTCAAATGTCAGATGATCTGGGCTAAAAGACAGTTTTTTATATATATTTTTAAAGAGAACACACCTGTGTCTTGTTACAGAAGCCCAAATATGATATTCTCTCCATTTGATATACAACTTGGCCTATTAAGCCACTCTTTCAGTTGAATGCATGCTACATTTCTGCTGCAGCGATATTTCTTGATCAAACTAATGAATCTAACAGAGTTCTAGGTTCAGAAAGTTAAGTTGTTTTTGAATAACCCCAAAACATGGGAGGCCTAAGGTAATGAAAGAGAGATTTTATATCTTGCTATTGTTTCTTCTAATGAGAAATTTGAACAAACCTTACAGCTGAGCAAAGCATTGTAAGACTGAAAGGACGCATGCATAAGTGGCCAGAAAAGAAGTCCCTCCTTGCTGTTGCAAACCAAACTACAAAAAACCTAATACTACTAACTGAAATATCATTAAATCAAAGTTAAATTAAGACAATTTAAAGTTATGAAGAGTTGTGGAAAAACTACCCAATTGTCATACTTAAAGTAAAGATATTTTTAACCTCTTGGTGTTAGGGGGCAGTATTTTCATTTTTGAAAAAAAATCGTTCCCGTTTTAAACGTGATATTTTGTCAGGACAAGATGCTAGAATATGCATATAATTGACAGCTTTGGATAGAAAACACTCCCAACGTTTCCAAAACTGTAAAGATATTGTCTGTGAGTATAACAGAACTGATGTTGCAGGCGAAAGCCTGAGAAAAATCCAATCAGGAAGGAAGTGCCCCAGGTTTTGAAAGTGCAACGTTCCAATGACTCCCTATTCAGCTGTGAATGTACCATCTACGAACTTATGCTTTCTACGTATTCCCCAAGGTGTCTATAGCATTGTGACGTAGTTTTACACATTTCTGTTGAAGAATAGCCATAGGCGGCCACATTGCGTAAATGGTCACATTAGGTGGCTCCGAGAGAGATTATTGCGTAAAATACAGAGGTAGCCATTATTCCAATCGGTCCTAGTGAAAAACAAAATTGTCCCAACGGATATATTATCGAATAGATATTAGAAAAACACCTTGAGGATGGATTATAAACAACTTTTGCAATGTTTCTGTCGATATTATGGAGCTAATTTGGAATATTTTTCAGGGTTGTGGCGACCGCAATTTCGGCGATTTCTCAGCCAAACGTGAAGAACAAACGGAGCTATTTCGCCTACAAAAATAATATTTTGGGAAAAATTTACTTTGGCTGTCTACCTGGGATGCTCGTGAGTGAAAACATCCGAAGTTCATCAAAGGTAAACGATTTCATTTGATTGCTTTTCTGATTTCCGTGACAAGGTTACCTGCTGCTAGCAAGGCATAATGCTATGCTAGGCTATGATAAACTCACACAAATGCTTGTCTAGCGTTGGCTGTAAAGCATATTTTGAAAATCTGAGATGACAGGGTGATTAACAAAAAGGCTAAGCTGTGTTCCAATATATTTCACTTGTGATTTTCATGAATAGGAAGATTTTCTAGGAAGATTTATATCCGTTGCGTTATGCTAATTAGTGTCAGATGATGACAACGGTCCCGTTCACGGGATGGGGTGTCACTACAGGTTAATAGAAAATGACTCAAGTAAAAGTCACCCAGTAAATTCCTACTTGAGTAAAAGTATTTGGTTTTAAATATACTGAAGTATCAAAAGTAAATATAATAGCTAAAATACACTTAAGTATGAAAAGTATAAATCATGTCAAATTCCTTATATTAAGCAAACCAGACAGCACCTTTTTATTTATTTTTACAAATAGCCAGGGGCAAGCACCACATGAAAGATGGCGCCAAAAGAGATGGTCGCTTCGAGTCCTGAAGAAACTATGCTGTATTTTGTTTTTATGTATTATTTTCTTACCTTGTTACCCCAGGAAATCTTAAGTCTTACTACATACAGCCGGGATGAACTATTGGATATAAGAATGACATTAACTTACCAACACAACAACCAGGAATTACGACTTTCCCAAAGTGGATCCCCTGTTTGGACCACCACCCAGGACAATGGATCTAATCCCAGAAGCCGACCCAAAACAACGGCGCCGCAGAAGGGGCAGACGGAGCGGCCTCCTGGTCAGGCTCCGTAGACGTGCACATCTCCCACCACTCCAGAGTATACTACACACCAATGTCCAATCTCTTGACAACAAGGTAGACGAAATTAGAGCAAGGGTTGCCATCCAGAGAAACAGAGATTGAAATATGGATCTCTCGGGATATGTTGTCAAAATCGGTTCAGCCACCAGACTTCTCCATGCATTGCACCAACAGACACACATCTCTCTGGGAAGAGGAAGGGCAGGGGTGTATGCTTCATGATTAATGACTCATGGTGTAATCATACAGGAACTCAAGTCCTTCTGCTCACTCAACCTAGAATTCCTTACAATCAAATGCCAGCCATATTACCTCCCAAGATAATTCTCGTCAGTAATCATCACAGATGTGTACATTCCTCCTCAAGCAGACGCCAAAACGGCCCTCAAGAAACTTCACTGGACTCTATGTAAAATGGAAACCATATATCCTGAGGCTGCATTTATTGTAGCTGGGGCTTTTAACAAAGCAAATTTGAAAACAAGGCTACCTAAATTCTAATCAGCATACTGATTGCAGTATTCGCGGGAGTAACACTCGATCACTGCTATTCTAACTTCCGCGATGCATACAAAGCCCTCCCCCACCCACCCTTCGGTAAATCCGACCACAACGCCATCTTGCACCTACCGTCTTATAGGCAGAAACTCAAACAGGATGTACCAGTGACAAGAACTATTCAACGCTGGTTTGACTAATCGGAATCCACGCTTCAAGATTGTTTTGATCATGCGGACTGGGATATGCTCCGGTCAGTCTCAGAGAACAACATTGATCTATACGCTGACTCCGTGAGTCAGTTTATAAGGAAGTGCATTGGGGCTGTTGTACCCACTGTGACAATTAAAACTGACCCTAACCTGAAATCGTGGATGGATGCCGGCATTCGCGCAATACTGAAAGCGTGAACCACCACATTTAACCATGGAAAGAGGTCTGGGAATATGGCTGAATATAAACAGTGTAGTTATTCCCTCTGCAAGGCAATCAAACAAACTAAAATGCAGGTACAGGGACAAAATGGGGTCGCAATTCAGACACAAGACATATGTGGCAGGGTCTACAGGAAATCACGGACTACAAAAAGAAAACAAGCCACGTCACGGACACAGATGTCACACTTCCAAACAAACTAAACGACCTCTTTGCCCGCTTTGAGGATAATACAGTGACAGCGTCGCGGCCCCGCTAACAAGGCTGCCTACATTGAGACCCAATCACTGGCCACCTTAAATGGATCACTAGTCACTTTAAACAATGCAATTTTAAATAAAGCCACGTTAATAATGTTTACATATCCTACATTAGTGATATGTATATAATACCATTATTTCACTTTGCCTATGCTGCTCGGCCATCCACATATTTATATTCTCATTCACCCCTTTAGACTTGTGAGTACTATGTAGTTGTTGGGGAATTGTTAGATATTACTGCACTGCCGGAACTAGAAACACAAGCATTTCGCTACACTTGCATTAACATCTGCCAACCATGTGTATATGTGACCAATACAATTTGATTTGATACCGTTTAGTGAGTCCACCAGATCAGAGGCAGTAGGGTTGACCAGGGATGTTCTCTTAAGAAGTGTGTGAATTAGACCATTTTCCTGTCCTACTAAACATTCAAAAGTACTTTTGGGTGTCAGGGAAAATGGAGTAAAAAATAAATTATTTTCTTTAGGAATGTAGTGAAGTAAAAGTTAAAATAGTAAAGTAAAGTACAGATACCCCAAAAAACTACTTTAGGAGTATTTTATACCACTGGTTATGAGTAGAGTATTTTCCAAACTATTCTAAGAAAGTGTTTGTCCTAAAGTTGCAGCTTTTAAATGGGAATAATTATCAAAGTCTATGCTATTCTCAATCAAATATTTATTTTAAAATTACAAATATTTTAGGCTACAAGCTGTGAAAGTGAGCAAACAATACCAAGATGGAAAAATCTAACGAAAAGTCAAAAGAAAAATAACTTTCCACAGCTGTAGCATAAATGTGTAGTTGGCCTAGGCCTATTTCCATATTATTCTAGCAATGTTCAACCTAACTAAACCGTATATAGAACCTAGGCCAGTAAGAGAGGAGGATGAGGAAAATGCAAATCAGTTTATAATTATCCAGTTCTGAGGACAGCAGTTGCTCTCCAGCCATTAAGATTTACAACCCATCACAAGACGCACAGCCAGCGAGGCTCGAAGACGGTCACTCGCGCCATCTACGCGCTTCGGCACACAGACACAGTTAGCAGCCTTAGCTACTACATATCTCTTTCATTCCCCAGCTCCACCAGAGTGGAATAGACTATTCGAAAAGATTTGGCCCCACTAAATATATTTTGTCAATGTCATTTTTAAAATGTTTGTTTTACATGTTTTGGACGGACGCGAATGAGCAATAACATCGTCTATGGGCAAGCGCAGATAATTATTTCCGACCCCTTCTATGTACTTCACTCATTTTCAGTCACCCTGGGAGAGAAAAGGGAGAGGGGGGACAAGTGACTTCAACTTTCAGACAAGTACACAATCCATACAAAATGTAACACGTGATTAAAAAAGTTAAATGTTAGAGTGTAGCCTATTTATATATTTGTAGATAGCGGGCACATACGCGCAAGCAACTAGTACATCATCAAGAACAAAAACCAGGCACTGTAGCTATGCAACTGTGATTGTGCAAGAGTACAGAAAAAACTAACTGTACTCAAATCCACAGTGTTCCCCATTGTAAACTTTAAATGGGTGTTAAGGTTAATACGCAGAAAGTTTTTAAAAAATGCAAGCAACTGTGGCTGTCCCAAGAAACTGAAAGAGGGAGAGAGAGCGAAAAAGCACGATAGAGGAGATGGGAGGGGGGTGGGGGGGGAGAGAGAGACAGAGCCAACACACTACAGTACTGGTTTCAAAGCCAGACGCCACATACCTGCAAATTCATTTGTCGGTCATAAAGGCCCTTTGCCCCTGAGCAAGCCACAGCCTATGGGTGTAGCAGGCGTGAGTTTGGCCAGACCCCCGGTAGCAGTACCTCCATAGCAGCGGTAACGGTAGCAGTACTACAGATACTGCAGGACAGGATAGCAGCATCATAACAGAGCTCCTTAGAAGGGCTGCCTGGCCCCGGCACTGCTCCACATATTCCAGGAAAGCATGTCATCAAGCCGCTTAAACCGCTTGAAGAATCGTCCATCTCACATGCACATTTTAATCTATGCGGGGTCACTCAAGGTAATCCCCGTCGAGCGCTTGTCTTTGATTGGCACTCGCAGCAGCACATCAAGTTTTTTGGGCCTGTCAGATCGCTGGGGCATACCACTCCGCTTTTACTGAGGGGGGTTATCGGTTGTCTCTCGCTTACAGCGAACCAGAGCAAACCACAGAGTAGACTGTCAGTGTTTTTTTTTCCTCTCTCCCTCTCTCACTCACTCTTTTTCCATTGCTCTCTCTCCCTCTCGCAAATCACTCGACCCAGTCTCTGAGGAAGTTCAGATAATTTACACAAGCTCCAGCCAACGGCTTGGTCAGGTTGAGCTGCTTTCCACCATATGACAAGGCCGTGGCGTTTTCACTTCACTGACAATGGGCATTTTAAATGCCTACCGTAATACATGACAATATTAACTTAATCAAACTTTCATGACGAGTCAGTTAAGAACTAACTCCTAAATATAATGACAGCCTTTCAATAATGGATACAAACAAATTTTTTCCGCACGGTTACATAACCCTTTACAGCAGAAGAGCTGACTGGCTGATACATTTGCATGTGAGAAGGTCAGTGGCTGTGTGCTCTGGCTGAACAAGGCTAATAGTTGTGATTATTGGACTGATGATGCGGAGGGCTGCTGGCCACTTCATGCCTCCTGTGACCCCAGAACCAAACTTGTGATATACAGATCTGGAGACTGGCTAGGCCACTCCAGGACCTTGAAATGCTTCTAACGAAGCCACTCCTTCGTTGCCCGGGCAGTGTGTTATACACCCTTTGTTGGCAATGACAGAGGTCAAATGTTTTCTGTAAGTCTTCACAAGGTTTTCACACACTGTTGCTGGTATTTTGGCCCATTCCTCCATGCAGATCTCCTCTAGAGCGGTGATGTTTTGGGGCTGTTGCTGGGCAACACGGACTTTCAACTCCCTCCAAAGATTTTCTATGGGGTTGAGATCTGGAGACTGGCTAGGCCACTCCAGGACCTTGCCCGGGCGGTGTGTTTGGGATCATTGTCATGCTGAAAGACCCAGCCACATTTCATCTTCAATGCCCTTGCTGACGGGAGGAGGTTTACACTCAAAATCCCATGATTTTGACCCCACGGGGTGAGATCTTGCGTGGAGCCCCAGATTGAGGGAGATTATCAGTGGTCTTGTATGTCTTCCATTTCCTAATATTTGCTCCCATAGTTGATATCTTCAAACCAAGCTGCTTTCCTTTTGCAGATTCAGTCTTCCCAGCCTGGTGCAGGTCTACAATTTTGTTTCTGGTGTCCTTTGACAGCTCTTTGGTCTTGGCCATAGTGGAGTTTGGAGTGTGACTGTTTGAGGTTGTGGACAGGTGTCTTTTATACTGATAACAAGTTCAAACAGGTGCCATTAATACAGGTAACGAGTGGAGGACAGAGGAGCCTCTTAAAGAAGAAGTTACAGGTCTGTGAGAGCCAGAAATCTTGCTTGTTTGTAGGTGACCAAATACTTATTTTCCACCATAATTTGCTAATAAATTCATTAAAAATCCTACAATGTGATTTTCTGGATTCTTTTTCTCATTTTGTCTGTCATAGTTGAAGTGTACCTATGATGAAAATTACAGGCCTCTCATCTTTTTAAGTGGGAGAACTTGCACAATTGGTGACTGACTAAATACTTTTTTGCCCCACTGGATGTCCTCCTGTCTCCGAGGCAAACGGAGCCCTACCTTTGTTTCTGCTTGTATAGACTGACATATAGTAACAGAGTCGCTTCCTCGAACTACACTGAACAAAAATAAACAAAACATGTAGTGTTGGTGCCATGTTTCATGAGCTGAAAAAAAAAGTATCCCTGACTTTTTTCATAAACACAAAACGCTTATTTCACTCAAATGTTTTGCATCCGTTAGTGAGCATTTCTCCTTTGCCAAGATAATCCATCCACCTGACAGGTGTGGCATATCAAGAAGATGATTAAACATCATGATAATTACACGGGTGCACCTTGTGCTTGGGACAATAAAAGGCCACTTTTTGGTGCAGTTTTGTCACACAACACAATGCCCCAGATCTCAAGTGTTCACGGAGTGTGCAATTGTCATGCTGACTGCAGGAATGTCCACCAGAGCTGTTGCCAGAGAATTTAATGTTCATTTCTCCTCCAACGTCATTTTAGAGGTTTTGGCAGTATGTCCAACCGGCATCACAACGTGTAACCACGCCAGCTCAGGACCTCCACATCTGGCTTCTTCACCTGCAGGATCATCTGAAACCAGCCACCTGATGAAACTGAGGAGTAGTTCTGTCTGTAATAAAGCCCTTTTGTGGGGAACCCCCCCTCCCCCCCTCTGATTGGCTATATCTGGCACCCCAGCCAGGGTGGGCTAAGGCCCATCCACTTGAGAACAAGGCCCACCCATGGCTGCACCACTGCCTAGTCATGTGAAATCCATAGATTAGGGCCTAATTTATTTATTTCAATTGACTGGTTCTCTTATATGAACAGTAACATTTTTAAAATTGTTACATGTTGAGTTTATATTTTGTTTAGTATATGTAAAAGCCATTGTCAGAACCCAGACAATCCTTTAAATGAGCTCAAGTAGTAGTAGCAAGAATGTTGTGTCTCAACACACAAACTAGTCTATTCTCTCATCACGTATGAGTACAACACACACATGATTCTTACGACTTGACTGGTGGAATTAATCTATAGTTGTTCAGAAGTAGAGAAGTCCAATCGGGCCTCTACTCTGCAGTTATACCCTGCTACTCTGCCAAGTGAGATAAGACTGAAGGTCACCAGGCAGTGGGAGAAACAATAGTGAGAGGAACACGATGTTACATCCGTGATAAAATACAATGTACTATTAAGATACTGTTACTACAACTGCACCACACCAACACGTTCTCATCAATTATACCCACTTATCACACCTGTATTTCATTGTACATATTTTCCATAGACAGTGGTATGTTACAGGGAGAAGATGAGACGGACCAGTGAATCAAACCTCGGTCTCCAGGGGGTGTGCAACATTTGGTCTGGAGGCAGCAGGCAGCGCTATTGCTAGACTAATCGATTATTAATTATCTGACATGGTGCCTCTTGGTGCTCTGCCCTTAATACATACATAGATAGAATGTTCTATAAGTACAGGGTCCACAGGGATCATGTACAGTGGGATCTGGAATTACTTAGCAAAAAATACTAATAAATAGCCTAGTACAAATACCGAGTTATATTGTATGGTCATATGACACAAAAATAGAAGTCTGACCATGCATACCAGTGGTGGGTAAAATAATGCATACGAAGAAAATACCTCATCCATACTGTAAATATGGTGGTACTTTTGGTGTTATGGGGCTATTTTGTTTCCACTGATCCTGTTAAGGTCAAAAGCATCATGAACTTTACCCAGTACCTGGAGATTTTAGCCAAAAACTTGGTTGCCTCTGACAGGAGGCTGACACTTTGTCTTGCTGGAAGATCCACTTGCGGCCATAACCCCAAGCACTAATCAAAATCCACAAAAATGTTTAATTGGTCACAAAATCAAAATTTTATAACTGGCCATCTCAGTCTCTGAACACCATTGAAGAGGGCAGTCTATAAGCGCAGATGAAGGAAATCAAGGATCTGGAAAGATTATGTACAGATGAATGATCTAAGATCCCTCCCAATGTGTTCTCCAATCTCATAACACTTACCCTTTTTCTAAAATGTTTTATCCTCAATGGGAGGGTGCTGCAGTATTGAAACAGGGAACATCTTTCTCTGAGCAATTGTATTTGTAATATATATATTTTATGTGCATACAATAAAGCTCAGTTTATTTATTTATTATATGCAGTCTTTTTTGCTCATCTTTATCAAGGAAGCCAATAATTCCAGACCCCACTGTATGTTCTGCAGATAGAGGGGCAATGGACATGAATGAATTACACATACATGGGCCAGAGGAAGCACCAAAGGCATCAATGAGCTAGAAAAGCCCAAGAGGGAAAGCCAAGGCAGTCCATCGTCCTGGGATACAGGCATTAGAGGAGCTCAGACAACACGAGATGATATGAATTATGAAATCAGCTGTTAAAGCTATGCTGGGGATTTCAGAACAGGGTTAAATGTTTGTCGCCCAGAAAGAGTCACAGGTGAGTCATGGAGGTGATCATCAACTCAAGACACAGCTTTTAGCGTACAACAATTCACATGTGTCTGCATTTGGTTTATATTACCATAACCTTGCAAACATAAACAATGTGTACCAATGAATACAAATCCCGTATGCCAGTTAATAGATGGGACTTGGTGTACTGTCCTCAGACACAAGACACACGAGTCCCTCTCTCACCCGCACACAACTCTTATCTAGGCGTAAAGCCAACCTGTGTGCAATCCCTTACCCTCCCTTGCCCTGCTCACCTGGGGCTGGAACCGCATATACCATATTTCACTATATACTTGTATTGATGCACGGACCGGTTTGAGTTCTCAGTTTACTTTCTATAAATGGTATTTCAGTGTTTGGTTTATTAAGTGTGATACGCAACTCCGGCGTGTAGAATGTCCATTTTTATAGTTGAATTGAATGGAGAAAGCCCCATTGAAATAAATTATAATTTATGTGTTGCCATCCTAAAGTCATGAATTACTCAAAGCATATATCTAACTAATTCAAAAACATAAGTTAAAAAAATTGAACATTGTGATATATTTTGTCAATATCGCCCAGCCCTATTTTATTATTATTATTTTTTATTTCACCTTTATTTAACCAGGTAGGCTAGTTGAGAACAAGTTCTCATTTGCAACTGCGACCTGGCCAAGATAAAGCATAGCAGTGTGAGCATACAACAAAGAGTTACACATGGAGTAAACAATTAACAAGTCAATAACACAGTAGAAAACAAATGGGGAGTCTATATACAATGTGAGTGCAGGCTGGCTGCCTGTTTCAACAGCAGCCCCAGGACATACCACTACCACTTACAGTACATTTGGAAAGTATTCAGACCCCTTCACTTTTTCACCATTTGTTAAGTTACAGCCATATTCTAAAACGTATTAAATACTTTCCCCCCCTCAATCTACACACAATCCCCCATAATGACAAAGCAAAAACAAATGAAATATCACATTTACATAAGTATTTGGACCCTATACTCAGTACTATATTGAAGCACCTTCAGCAGCGATTACAGCCTGGGGTCTTCTTGGGTATGACGCTACAAGCTTGGCACACCTGTATTTGGGGAGTTTCTCCTAGTCTTCTCTGCAGATCCTCTCAAGCTCTGTCAGGTTGGATGGGGAGCGTCGCTGCACAGCTATTATTATGTCTCTCCAGAGATGTTCGATCGGGTTCAAGTCCGGGCTCTGGCTGGTAATCAAGGACAGTCAGATACTTGTCCCGAAGCCACTCCTGTGTTGTCTTGGCTGTGTGCTTAGGGTCGTTTCCCTGTTGGGAGGTGAATCTTCGCCCCAGTCTGAGGTCCTGAGCAGGTTTTTATCAGGGATCTCTGCACTTGCTCTGTTCATCTCTGCCTTGATCCTGACATGTCTCCCAGTCCCTGCTGCTGAAAAATATCCCCACAGCATATCACTGCCACCACCATGCTTCACCGGGGGGGACCTTCAATGCTGCAGACATGTTTTGGTACCCAGATCTGTGCTTTGACACAATCCTGTCTTGGAGCTCTACGAACAATTCCTTCAACCTCATGGCTTGTAGAAACATCAAGGATTATCAATATAAACTGGATGCACCTGAGCTCAATTTCAAGTCTCACAGCAAAGGGTGTGAATACGTATGTAAATAAGGGATCAGTTTATTTATTTTTTAATTGGGGGGGGGGGGGTGAAAACCCAGTTTAGACTTTCTAAAATGTAAATGACAAAGGCTGTAACGTAACAAAATGTGGAAAAAGTGAAGGGGTGTGAATACTTTCCGAATGCACTGTATGTAACGCTAACCCACATTCAGACCACTGCTCAAATCCAATGGAAAACACTCAATCAGCAACTCAACTGCAGCCTCCAACTATGTTTTATTTTTTTCTACTCTCCAAACAGAGAGCCTTGTTGGATTGGAATGAGGGAAAACAGAGTATCAGGGCTGACTAGGCGATTACGAAACAAAAATGACAAAATGTGCATAAACCTCATTGATTAAAACTCCTCCAGTGTTCTTGTGAGAGAGGGAAACAATATAAAACACGTCTGAAGTAAAACAGCACGGGCACGCCGTTGGTAAGCAGAGCTCCAAGGCACGGATAACCTTATTGAGTGAAGTGAAGTCTGCATCTCACCCAATGTAAAAGCAACTGCCGCTCTCTCACTTCCTCTGCAGAAATAAAGGTTCTGACAAGTTTCTCACCATAATCAAATTGAAGAAATTACCTTAAACCCTCCAAAAAAGTTAAACAAGAGAGCCTACTGATGCGTATCAACATATTTTAGCAGTTAGGATGGACGGAGACTAGAATTGAGGATGACTGGGTGAGTTCACAGAGAGGGAGTCTGACTTTCCTTTTTGACCTCCGTCTCGCTTTCTCTTCCCTCAGGCTCTGGAAAGCAACACGGAGCCTCCCGACTATGGCAACCAGATTAAAAAGATTCCTGGGAACGTTTGCTGCTCCCCAGCCCTTCCATAAATCAGTCTCAGCAAGCCAGCCCAGACCTAGCTCCACTCTGTTCTGCTTCTATGCCTGGGGCCTGGTTCTTATTTACCCACACAACACATCAAGAGCCTTCGCTCACTCAGCTCCCAAACCTCACACTCCTCACAAGCCTCTATAATTCTACTGCTAGCCTGATACACAGAGAGAGGGAGGGAGAGCTGAAGAGGCACTGTGGGCTAAAGGTCACTACAAGCGCCACTCTGTTGATCTATGTGCATGCATGCGCCTTTTTGGTAACATTATATCCTTGCCGATCCCACTCCCATTCACAAGGGGGCAAAAGCAAAGTATTTAATTTGTGTCTTTTCATTTTGAGTCGCTTTCCCTTGCAAGTAGGGGCGGCAGGTAGACTAGTGGTTAGAGCGTTGAGCCAGTAACCGAAAGGTTGCTAGATTGAATCCCCGAGCTAACAAGGTAAAAATCTGTCATTCTGCCCCTGAAGAAGGCAGTTAACCCACTGTTCCTAGGCCGTCACTGTAAATAATAATTTGTTCTTAACTGACTTGCATAGTTAAATAAAAAATAAATAGTAGCTAGTTGGCAGCCTGACTAGCTGGCTTTAGCTTGGCTAAAAGTACAGCACGCTAGCTAGCCTTTTTAGCTTCTCACATCTCCATGTGAAATAATCAGATTCATAAAAATAAATAAAATATGCCAGGCAAATATTATACTTGCCTGTGTAATATATTCCCATATCAGCAAAAAAAATAGAATGTCATGTTTTGGTCATGGAGAAGAAAAAAAAAAGCACATGGCTAGCTACAGCAGGGTCCACCATTTCACCAGCTTCTCACATCTTCATGTGAAATAATCAGATTTATAATGAAATAATATGCCCTGGCAAACATTCTTATACTTGCCAGTGTAATCTACAACATTATCCTAATTTGATATGCTGCTTCAATGTATTCGCTCCCATATTAGCCAAAAATTGACATTGTATTTATGTCATCATGAAGGAAAAAAAAACACATCGCTTGTTGTTTTAGCCTAGAATAATGTGATCACATCTAAACAATTTTTTTTGTGGGATTCTATAAGGCTACAATGTTGTCTGGTTTATTATTTGAACATTCGCCGAGAATATATTTGGTTATCAATGCAAAAAAAGCACATCTCACAGCTGTTTTTAACAGTAGCCTGGAACCACTAGTTATTATATCTAAAACAAAATACATTGGGGGGGGGGGGGGGGGATAATAAGGCTAATGTTTTTTGGTTTACTGTTTGAACAGTCGCTGAGATTATATTTGCTTATCAATGCAAAATAGGCTACTTTGATGCATAGCCAATAGGATATATAGTGGGGAGAACAAGTATTTGATACACTGCCGATTTTACAGGTTTTCCTACTTACAAAGCATGTAGAGGTCTGTCATTTTTATCATAGGTATACTTCAACTGTGAGAGACGGAATCTAAAACAAAAATCCAGAAAATCACATTGTATGATTTGTAAGTAATTAATTAGCATTTTATTGCATGACATACGACAGAGCCTGGGCGCGAACCCAGAGTCTCTGGTGGCACAGCTGGCGCTGCAGTACAGCGCCCTTAACCACCCGGGAGGCCCTAAGGAGCAGACTTTCTATCAAGTGTTTCCCAAAACTCCCATGAAGTAAATGATCTAAGACCAGCTCAGCTAATCCCTACCATTGTGACAATGAGTCGTCATAATGCTGCATCAAATGTACATGATCATTGGCAAACACAAAGTAAGAAATTAAATGTATGTACCCCTAATTGCACTGAATACATCTGTTTATCCCACAGCTATTGTAAGCAGAAATCATGTGTCAATAAACCAGAGTTACACTGTTAGCACTGAGGCGGTGTGCAATAGGAGGAAGACCACTTTATGCAGCTCACCCTGCACTGTCAATGTAAATCAAATGAGTAAGTCTACTTCTGATAAGCTTCCCAGTAAAGCATGAAAAACAATCCAGCAACCCAGAAAAGTGCTAAAAATAGCCCATATTAACATATGTAGCCTAAGAAACAAGGTCCATGAAGTCAATAACATGCTTGTAACAGATGACATTGATATTCTGACTCTCTCTGAAACTCACTTAGATAACACCTTGGATGATTCAGTAGTAGCAAAACATGGTTATAACATCTACCGAAAAGACCGAAATGCCAATGGAGGCGGTGTTGCGGTCTATATTGAGGACCACATTCCTGTAAAGCTTAGAGACAATTTCATGTTAAATACCATTGAAGTAATATGACTAGAGGTTCATCTGCCTCACCTGAAGCCCATTCTGGTGGGAAGCTGCTATAGACCACCAAGTGCTAACAGTCAGTATCTGGATAATGTGTGAGAAATGCTTGATAATGTATGTGATATCAACAGAGAGGTATATTTTCCAGGTGATTTAAAATATTGACTAGCTATAATCAAGCTGCCCACTCAGGAAAAAACTTCAAACTGTAACCAGTGCCTGCAACCTGGATCAGGTTGTCAGTCAACCTACCAGGGTAGATATAAACAGCACAGGAATTAAATCATCAACGTGTATTGATCACATCTTTACTAATGCAGCAGATATTTGCTTTAAAGCAGTATCCAAATCCATAGGATGTAGTGATCACAATTATAATAGCCATATCTAGGAAAACCAAAGTTCCAAAGGTTGGGTCATACAACAAGTTTTGTAGTGATTCATATGTTGATGAAGTAAAGAATATTTGCTGGTCTGTGGTGTGTGAGTGAGGAGCAACCAGACGCTGCACTTGACGCATTTATGAAACTACTTATTCCAGTTACTAATAAGCACACCCATTAAGAAAATGACTAAAAACTGTTAAATCCCCTTGGATTGATGAGGAATTGAAAAATGGTATGGTTGAGAGGTATGGCAATTAAGTCTGGCAGCCCAACTAATTGGCAAACGTACTGCAAATTAAGAAATCATGTGAGTGAAGAAAACTACACTATGAAACAAAGACAAATTATATAAAACATGATTTAAAAATACTTTGGGACACCTTAAATTAAATTTTGGGTAAAAAAGCCAACTCGGCTCCTTCATTCATTGAATCAGATGGCTCAATCATCAAAGACCACTGATAATGCAAACTTCTTTAATTACTTTTTCATTGGCAAGATTAGCAAACTTGGGGATGACATGCCAGCAACAAACACACTACACATCCAAGTATATCAGACCAAATTATGAAAGACAAGAATTGCACTTTTGAATTCCGTAAAGTCAGTGTGGAAGAGGCGAAAAAATGATTGTTGTCTATCAACAATGACAAGCCACCAGGGTCTGACAATCTAGATGGAAAATGACAGAGGATAATAGCAGACGATATTGCCACTCCTATTTGCCACATAGTCAATTTAAGCCTACTAGAGAGCGTGTGCCCTGAGGCCTAGAGGGAAGCTCAAGTCATTCTGATATCCAAGAATAGTAAAGCCCCCTTTACTGGCTCAAATAGCCGACCAATCAGCTTGTTACCAACCCTTAGTAAACTTCTAGAAAAAAAGTGTGGCTGACCAAATACATGGCTATTTCACAGTAAAGAAAATTGACAACAGAATTTCAGCATGCTTATGGGGAAGGACACTTACACAAATGAATGATGTTCAAATGATTGTGGGGGCTGCCTTGTTAGACTTTGGTGCAGCTTTTGACATTATCGATCATAGTCTGCTGCTGGAAAAATGTGTGTTATGGCTTTACACCCCCTGCTATATTGTTGATAAAGAGTTAATTGTCTAACAGAACAGAGGACATTCTTTAAATGGAAGCCTCTCAAATATAATCCAGTTAGAATCTGAAATTCCCCAGGGTAGCTGGTAAGGCCCCTTGCTTTTTTCAATTTTTACTAATGATATGCCACTGGCTTTGAGTAAAGCCAGAATGTCTGTATGTGGATGACTCAACACTATACACGTCAGCTACTACAGAGACTGAAATGACTGCAACACTCAAAAAGCTGCAGTCAGTTTCAGAGTGGGTGGCAAGGAATAAGTTAGCCCTAAAACTAAAATCATTGTATTTGGAACAAAACACTCACTAAACCCTAAACCTCAACTAAATCTTGTAATAAATCATGTGGAAAATGAGCAAATTGAGATGAGTAAACTGCTTGGAGTAACCCTAGATTGTAAACGGTCATGGTCAAAACATATTGACACAGTAGTAGCTAAGATGGGGAGATGGCTGTCTATAATAAAGCAATGCCCTGCCTTCTTAACAACACTATCAACCAGGCATGTCCTACAGGCCCTAGTTTTGTCGCACATTGACTACTGTTCAGTCGTGTGGTCAGGTGCCACAAAAAAGGACTTAGGAAAATTGCAATTGGCTCAGAACAGGGCAGCATGACTGGCCCTTGGATGTACACAGAGAGCTAATAATAATATGCATGTCAATCTCTCCTGGCTGAAAATGGAGAGATTGACTTCATCACTTCTTTAATTTATGAGAGGTATTGACATGTTGAATGCACCGAGCTGTCTGTCTAAACTACTGGCACACAGCTTGGACACCCATGCATACCCCACAAGACATGCCACAAGAGGTCTCTTCATAGTCCCCAAGTCCAGAACAGACTAGGAAGCACACAGTACTACATAGAGCCATGACTACATGAAACTCTATTCCACATCAAGTAACTGACACAAGCAGTAAAATTAGATTTAAAAAACAAGAAAAAAAAAATATATCTTTATGGAACAGTGGGGACTGTGAAGCAACACAAACCAGTCCCTGACACAAGCATTATTTACTGGTTAAATCCCACCCAGACAGCCTCTCGGTATTTCCAAAGCCCATTCATTAACACATAAATACATTTAGCCATTCCCTAGTGAAGATGCTCTCTAGAACTCACGTGGTTTCTCCCTCGCCGTCTGCCGTAGTTGCGTCTCACCAGTGTCTTGTAGTTCTGGTTCTTCTTGGTCAAGTAGTAGTACAGGACACAATCGGACACACACTGCAGAGAGAGATGACAGAGGGACATGAGCCCATGAAACATTTAAATAACAGACAAATGCAAACCATGTGCTTTTGGGTTTGTTGGATTAACTTTATAAACATATGGGGAAGAGTGGAGAATAGGCTTTACTACAAAGTAAAATCACCAGAGAATGAATTCAATCCACTGTAGCTCACCTTTCTCTCTAGATAAGAAGCAATGAGGCCAAAATTTTTGGGGTGCTGAACAAACCTGTGAGAAAAACAAGGGAAAATAGTCACGGTTAAAGCTACATTTTGCGATTCAAAAAATAAAACGGCAGACCCGCCACTTGTTTTGGTATACAGCTGAGGGATGGTTGCCTGGCTACCCAGACTCCTTGCTCCGGCCAAAGGCTACACTACACCCACAGACTTAAGTTTCTTCTCTGGAAAAGTCTGGATCGGAGTACCTGCCCGACACGTCACCAAATGCTTCTGATTGGTCCAGAAACCGATGGGTTGGGCCACTTCGTTTTTCTTAAGAATCCCTCCTGTTCTCCACTCATTAACTGCACCCGTTTGAACTCGTTACATGTATAAAAGACACCTGTCCACACACTCAATCAAACAGACAGACTCCAACCTCTCCACAATGGCCAAGACCAGAGAGCTGTGTAAGGACATCAGGGATAAAATTGTAGACCTGCACAAGGCTGGGATGGGCTACAGGACAATAAGCAAGCAGCTTGGTGAGAAGGCAACAGCTGTTGGTGCATTTATTAGAAAATGGAAGAAGTTCAAGATGACGGTTAATCACCCTCGGTCTGGGGCTCCATGCAAGATCTCACCTCGTGGGGCATCAATGATCATGAGGAAGGTGAGGGATCAGCCGAGAACTACACGGCAGGATCTGGTCAATGACCGGAAGAGAACTGGGACCACAGTCTCAAAGAAAACCATTAGTAACACACTACGCCGTCATGGATTAAAATCCTGCAGCTCACGCAAGGTCCCCCTGCTCAAGCCAGCGCATGTCCAGGCCCATCTGAAGTTTGCCAATGACCATCTGGATGATCCAGAGGAGGAATGGGAGAAGGTCATGTGGTCTGATGAGATAAAAATAGAGCTTTTTGGTCTAAACTCCACTCGCCGTGTTTGGAGGAAGAAGAAGGATGAGTACAACCCCAAGAACACCATCCCAACCGTGAAGCATGGAGGTGGAAACGTCATTCTTTGGGGATGCTTTTCTGCAAAGGGGACAGGACGACTGCACCGTATTGAGGGGAGGATGGATGGGGCCATGTATCGCGAGATCTTGGCCAACAACCTCCTTCCCTCAGTAAGAGCATTGAAGATGGAGGTGGCCGGGTCTTCCAGCATGACAACGACCCGAAACACACAGTCAGGGCAACTAAGGAGTGGCTCCATAAGAAGCATCTCAAGGTCCTGGAGTGGCCTAGCCAGTCTCCAGACCTGAACCCAATAGAAAATCTTTGGAGGGAGCTGAAAGTCCGTATTGCCCAGCGACAGCCCTGAAACCTGAAGGATCTGGAGACGATCTGTATGGAGGAGTGGGCCAAAATCCCGGCTACAGTGTGCGCAAACCTGGTCAAGAACTACAGGAAACATATGATCTCTGTAATTGCAAACAAAGGTTTCTGTACCAAATATTAAATTCTGCTTTTCTGATGTATCAAATACTTATGACATGCAATAAAATGCAAATTAATTACTTAAAAATCATAATGTGATTTTCTGGATTTTTGTTTTATATTCCATCTCTCACAGTTGAAGTATACCTATGATAAAAATTACAGACCTCTACATGCTTTGTAAGTAGGAAAACCTGCAAAATCGGCAGTGTATCAAATACTTGTTCTCCCCACTGTATGTGATCGTAGACAAATGTAAGCAAGGACTGAAATTGTTTAAATCAAATAGTGTATGTTGGGCTTCTTGTGGTCAATTTGCAGTCTACAAATTTGTAATTATGTTCCAGCCCCCTGACCATCTGCTCAAGAAGAAATCATCCCACAGCTGAATCTAGTTGATGATCCCTGCTATAAGGACAACAAAAAATTATTGGTAATCACTTTTCTTTGAAGATCCCCTTCTCTTGTTCGGTCCACACATTCATGAACTGCCGAGCCTTGTACACCTTCATGGGGTCATCCGTCAGGCCGTTCATGTTGATGAACCTGACTCGCCTCTGCTCGGTGTCGTACATCATGGGTGGGATGACTGACAGCTGTCTCATCTGCTTCTCGTTATTCTATTGGACGAGAGGAGGGGTTAAGCTATTTACATTTTTGTTAACCTTGTTTCAACTTGAACTTGACTCTGATAATGGCTGCATCCAGATTCTACACCGTTCTTCCTAAGTATGTATTTGCATACTTCGTCATTAATTTAAAAGCATAGGATTGATGCAAGCATTGGCTGGAGGGAGTTTCAACCACTGTGAAATCCATGACAGGAAGTGCACAGAGAGAAGGGTGGACAATCGAGATGTAGCCAAGTGGTAATGGACGATGACCTTTAACTGAGATGTTTCAAAGTTGACAGCGCTCACCTCCTGTTCAGAAAGGCCATCGATGATTTCAGAAATCTCATGCTCGCTTCTGGCAATGGTCGCAGACATTCCAGTTCCTCTCTGACCAACCCTAAATTGGAGAACAAACACAGATATTAAGAAACATAATGACCTTTTAAAAATACCAAATGAGCACCCTCCATATAACAATACTGGGTAGGTGCCATCACATCAGTGTGCCCCTCCTTCCCTCATGACCCTTCCATTACCGCTTCACTTGAGGTTTAAAAAAAAAAAAAAAAAAAAGAGGCTAAATCAAGCTGTAACAAACAGGTTTTCTGAGAAATCTTCAAACAAAGCAGGGAGAACATTGTCTGCTAACAAGGCTGTTTAAGCATACAGGAATAAGTGTACCTCCTTCACCACTCCTTTAGTCCTTAAGAGTTGATTGATGCACCCTTCCAAATCTGTCTGTTTAAGCTAGCAATGTTTTTTGTATGAGCTACGTCTCAATCCACCGCATTCGCCTAGGTCGGCCTTCCACATCTCTAGTGGAAAGTGGCAGAGCTACAGCGCCATTTGACATGCCAAAAATCGGTCATCTCACAAAAACATATGTAGCGTCCAAACAGTTTGGCCCATAAACTATTATGACCACTACCTAGAAAGATGACTCTCAAACATTATGGTATTCTCTGTTTTGCTCAACGACCCCTACAAGTGTCACGTGACTCTTCTGAAGGTAACCCGGGACCGGTGAAGAAAAAAATGTAAGTGGTTGTGCGCCCCCCCCCACAAATATTGTTAAATATATGTCCACATTTAAAAATATATATAATCCGAGGTCTAATATCTTTTAGATATAGGACAGACACTGGAAAACCTTATTCCTTATGATACATTTTTTTTTAACCTTTATTTAACTAGGCAAGAACAAATTCGTATTTTCAATGACTTTTTCGAGGCGAATCACTGCTTGCGCTCTCTCTCTCTCTGCCTGGTCTAGTACTACCAGTCTGAACAAACAGCCCTGACCTGCCTCTTAACAGCCTTGCTCTGAGATTTCAGCGAAAGACCCATGCCTGTGTGCCAGGAACAGCCAGACACTGGCTGGACTCTGTCCCCTGACACAGCCAGCTGATAAGCCCACTGCAGACTGCCTTCAGCGCACCACCTAGGATGCATCTGAATAGTGTGAAGAGGCCTCCTCTCTCTCCATGTTTCTTCTCCATCATTATGCACTGACCTGAAAGAAACTGGACTGGTGATAGCAATTTCTTATTATATCAGGCATTGATTGTATTGCTTTCACCTTTGTGTCAAAACAGTGTGAAGAGGGTAGGAACCTAGTCAATGCATTTTGAGGCGGCGGCGAGAGGATGCAACCAATCAATGGAAGACTTTAGATTAATCTGCTACATCGTAGCCGCCAAGAGGAACAAGAGAAAAGTATCATTCCAGTTCACTGTTCCCTCAGTTTACCTCTGGAAGCGCTCCTGCTGCTCTCTCTGCTTGCGTATCTCGGGGAACTGTCTCTCATAGTACTCTCTGGTGCGGCTATCTTTGGCCTTGCGACGTGGGTTGTTCTCCATCCGCTCCACCTTCTTTTCCCAGGCCTCCATTAGCTGGTCGTAGCGCTGGCAGATGTTCTGTTCCTGAACCACACAATAATACACATTTATAAAAAGGGGATTTGAATGTTGAGGTACAACATGATGACGATGACCTAAAGCAAACCTTAGCCATTTGCTTTCAGAGGAAAGTCAAGATATTCTACTTAGCCATGGCTATATCCAAAAATCACATTTTCTGCTGATGATACCCTGCCCTATTGGTCATATTTCGTCTCTCAAAACATAATGCTGGCCACAACTGTCAAATCCAGAAAGTTCCATTAGCCATCTTGGACTTGAAATGTGAGGTGTTTGATGTGGAACATTACAGCTTTAACAAATGATGTGCATTAACCAAGAGTTTACTGTTACAAAAGAGAGAACATTTTTTATTGAAGAGAGAGAGAGTCCCATACACGGAGGACAATACAGCCTTGTTTCCACTTTCAACCAGCAAGGGCCAAACAATCCACCTTCCTCTTGGCAGGTGGCCAAGCTGCGCACTGTGCTGCCATTGTCCTGACCCTGCCTGGAAGCAGCCAGCTAAAAGTCGCACTCCGTTAACCATAGCTAGCTACCTTCATCATTTAAAAAAGGAAAACGTTTACAATGGGGGTGATCATTAGTAAAAACTATTTTTAGCTATGGGCTGATGAACTGATAAGAGTAATTTTGCTAGCCAGTGCTGTTTTGGTCTGAGGTCTGTCCCTTTGATGACATTGGTTACTTAATCCATTGACTAAGGGAAAGCCACTGATTGGACTTGCAGTACCATACTAGTAGGGATGCAAGGAGATACCCTGTTCAAACAGAATTTGTGTTATAAACATGTCAACCATGAAATTCTAAAACCAATAAGAGGGCATGTAAGCTAAAGCTAGCGTGCGTGACTGCCACCTATTAATTTAAAATTCAATTGACGTCAAAGACCTGCAGCGGACAATAAAACGCCACCAAATTGAGAAATGCGATGCAGTTTAACATAATGTATATTATTGTCCATGGTCCGTTTGAGTCATCTCTATGAGAGCACAGCTTGTGTGGTGGAGATTTACAACCATGTCAGTCAGGCTGTCCGTGTGTGTTTGGGTTCAATTGTTTGTATCAGTCTGTTTTGTTCAAAGCATTCAACACATTCCTTGAAGTTTCCTTCCCTTGAATCCCTCCCTCAAAAGCAGGGAGAGAGACTTACCCTTTGTTTACGAGCATGGTTCCTTCTCTTGAAAAACAGAATCAGTTTCTTCCTCATCACTTGATTACTGGGAGAGAGAGAAAGATTGTTTGGTCAGTGAGGTGTGCACTGATCTAGGGCCCATAGGGACACTAATGTTACTGTAAACAATACAACAAAATCATCCTGTAGGAAATAGTAAACAGGTACACAATATTATATGTTCACAAAACATGCCTATTTAATTGCACTAAAATAATCAACCTAACTAACTATCTGCCTTTCACCTCTCCATGGATGTAAAGAAATCGATAAGGAGAGGATCCTGTATCAACAACACAACTGCTGTCTATCATTGGTCAACAAGAGCTGGGCAAACAACATCACTACTTCCTTCCTACAACACAGCAGCAGAGTGCAGAGTCATTACTTTAGAGGGGCACCAAACCAGAGGGGAGAAAACATCTGTGGTGTAGTAAAAAGCATTCTCTCCAAAAGCAACATGCAGTGCATGAGGTATTTCACACAGAGATTGCAGACACAGTAAACAATCCTGAAGAAACAACAGGGTCATTTTAGATTTTATGTAGTTGCCGTCTGATCTGTGTGTAACAAGTACTTTACACAAAAGGGCCATGGGAGGTGCTCTCATGACCTTAACTAGGGTTGCAAAGGGTCGGGAACTTTCCGGTAAATTGCAGAATTTTTCCAATTTTCCATGGGAAGTTAAGCCAGGAAAATTTGCTTAAATTCATCACAAAAAAGTTAGTTTATAACAGTGAACCTTTTCTGTGGGATACAGAAAGCAATTCTAGGTCTTGTGGAATATTTTGGTAAAACTATCCCCAATTCAATGGAATTGCACCTTGTGCATGTACAGTGCACTCTTCCATCACATGTACAGTTATGGCTAAAAGTTATGAGAATGACACAATTATTAATTTTCAAAGTCTGCTACCTCAGTTTGTATGGTGGCAATTTGCATATACTCCAGAATGTTATGAAGAGTGATCAGATGAAATGCAAATTCCCTCTTCGCCATGCAAATGAACTGAATCCCCAAAAAACATTTCCACTGCATTTCAGCCATGCCACAAAAGGACCAGCTGCCATCATGTCAGTGATTCCTTCGTAAACGCAAGTGTGAGTGTTGACGAGGACAAGGCTGGAGATCACTCTGTCATGCTGATTGAGTTTGAATAACAGACTGGAATCTTCAAAAAGGAGGGTGGGGCTTGGAATCATTGTTCTTCCTCTGTCAACCATGGTTACCTGCAAGGAAACACGTGCCGTTATCATTGAGTTGCACAAAAAGGGCTTCACAGGCAAGGATATTGCTGCCAGTGCACATAAATCAACCACTTATCAGATCATCAAGAACTTCCAAGGAGAGCGGTTCAATTGTTGTGAAGGCTTCAGGGCGCCCAAGAAAGTCCAGCAAGCGCCAGGACCTAAAGTTGATTCAGCTGCGGGATCGGGGCACCACCAGTACAGAGCTTGCTCAGGAATGACAGCAGGCAGGTGTGAGACCATCTGCATGCACAGTGAGGCGAAGACTTTTGGAGGATGGCTTGGTGTCAAGAACGGCAGCAAAGAAGCCACTTCTCTCCAGGAAAAACATCAGGGACAGACTGATATTCTGCAAAAGGTACAGGGATTGGACTGCTGAGGACTGGGCTAAAGTAATTTTCTCTGATGAATTCCCTTTCCGATTGTTTGGGGCATCCGTAAAAAAGATTGTCCGGAGAAGACAAGGTGAGCGCTACCATCAGTCCTGTGTCATGCCAACAGTAAAGCATCCTGAGACAATTCATGTGTGGGGTTGTTCCTCAGCAAAGGGAGTGGGCTCACTCACAATTTTGCCTAAGAACACAGCCATGAATAAAGAACGGTACCAACACATCCTCCGAGAGCAACTTCTCCCAACCATCCAGGAACAGTTTGGTGACAAACAATGCCTTTTCCAGCATGATGGAGCACCTTGCCATAAGGCAAAAGTCTGAACTAAGTGGCTCGGGGAACAAAACATCGATATTTTGGGTCCATGGCCAGGAAACTCCCCAGACCTTAATCCCATTGAGAACTTGTGGTCAATCCTCAAGAGGCGGGTGGACAAACTAATACCCACAAATTCTGACAAACTCCAAGCATTCATTATGCAAGAATGGGCTGCTATCAGTCAGGATGTGGCCCATAAGTTAATTGACAGCATGCCAGGGCAGATGGCAGAGGTCTTGAAAAAGAAGGGTCAACACTGCAAATATGGACTCTTCGCATCAACTTCATGTAATTGTCAATAAAAGCCTTTGACACTTATGAAATTCTAGTAATTATACTTCAGGATTCCATAGTAATATCTGACAACAACAAAAAATCGAAGGACACTGAAGCAGCAGACTGTGAAAATTAATATTTGTGTCATTCTCAAAACTTTTGGCCATGACTGTACAGCTGATTCTCAAGATCTTGCACACTAATGATATGATATAGAGCCCACACTACTACACTGTCTGAGTCAAGGACTACATGCTTTCTGGTAAATTTTGATTACAATACTGGGTGGGGTGAATATATTGCATATGACATTTTTTGATAACTAGTAAATAGTAATCACTGCAGCTAATGTAGAAGGAAAAGCTTTGTACATTGGAAAATAATGTGCCAAATCATGTGAAGGCAACAAAGATGCAGAATCATCTGGCCAAGTGCATGAAGTTCCCCCAGCGCTCACAACAAGCAACCTCTGACGAAAGTCCCTCAACTTCTATTTGAGGTGAAAATGATGAATCAGATACCTCGTCAATAGCAACAACTCACGGTCCTCCTGAATCAGAAGTTTTTCTTGACTCAGTGGAGGAAGGTAGTCGGAGAAAGGCTGATGAATGTCTTGCTCGAGCTGTGTTTGCAACTGGTTCACCTCTGATGCTCACAGGCTGTGTGTATTGGAAGAGATTTCTGAATGTTCTTCGCCCAGCATACACCCCTCCAACCAGACATGCTTTATCTACTCATTGGCTGGATGCAGAGTTCAGAGTTCAAGGTCGAGCAAATCATAGAGAAAGCAGACAGTAATAGAATCAGCTCTGATGGGTGGTCGAATGTTTGTGGGCAAGGAATAATTAACTACATCATCTCCACCCCTCAACCAGTATTCCACAAGAACACAGACACAAGCGACAACAGACACACCAGTCTCTACTTTGCAGATGAGCTGAAGGCAGTAATCAATGACCTTGGACCACAGAAGGTATTTGCACTGGTGAAAGACAACCGTGTGAACATGAAGGGTGCTTGGTCTGAAGTGGAGGAGTGCTACCCTCACATCACACCCATTGGCTGTGCTGCTCATGCATCGAATCTGCTCCTCAATGACACCATGGCACTGAAAACAATGGATACACTCCACAAGAGAGCCAAGGAAATGGTTAGGTATGTGCAGGGTCATCAAGTTATAGCAGCAATCTACCTCACCAAGCAAAGTGAGAAGAATAACAGCACCACATTGAAGCTGCCCAGCAATACCCATTGAGGTGGTGTTGTCATTATGTTTGACAGTCTCCTGGAGGGGAAGGAGTCTCTCCAAGAAATGGCCATATCACTCTCTGCCGATATGGACAGCCCCATCAAGAGGATCCTCCTGGATTATGTATTTTGGGAGAGAGTGGTAAGCAGCCTGAAACCTATAGCAGTAGCCATTGCACAGATTAAAGGTAGACAATGCCATTCTGTCTGACGTTGACACTGCTTGCAGACGTAAGAGAAGAAATCCATACTGCCCTGCCTAATTCACTGTTGCGCCAAGCAGAGGAAACTGCAGTTCTGAAAGACATCGAAAAGTGAAGACTTCTGCCTGAAGCCCATACACGCCGTAGCGTACATGTTGGACCCCAAGTATGCTGGCAAGAGCATCCTATCTGGTGCAGAGATCAACCAGGCCTATGGTATGATCACTGCCGTGTCTTGCCACCTTGGCCTGGATCAGGGCAAGGTTCTTGGAAGTACACTTCCAAGCAAGGGCTTTGGGATGGAGATGCAATATGGCAGTCATGCCAACATATCTCATCAGCCACCTGGAGGAAAGGACTTCGTGGATCTGAAGCTCTTTCCCCTGTTGACTCAATCATCCTCCAAATCCCACCAACATCAGCCACCTCCGAGCGCAACTGGTCCTTGTGTGGGAACACACACACAAAAGGCTGTCCAAAACAAGGGTAGAAAAATTGGTGGTCTCCGGGAAAATTTGAGGCTTTTTGAGCCTGACAACGAGCCATCCGCAACAAGGTTGGAAAGGGACAGTGAAGATGAGGCCTCAGAGTCTGATGTTCAAAAAGTGGACATTGAGGAGGTCCAAGGAGAAGACATGGAAGCCTGAGAGGAAGACAACTAAAGCTTTAGTTTAGACTATCATTTTACAGATGTACAGTGGGGCAAAAAAGTATTTAGTCAGCCACCAATTGTGCAAGTTCTCCCACTTAAAAAGATGAGAAAGGCCTGTAATTTTCATCATAGGTACACTTCAACTATGACAGACAATTTGATTTTTTTTTGCCCCACTGTATGTTGAAAACGTTTTTGGGAGATTTTATTTTTTTAACATTTTAATTCACCTTTATTTAACGAGGTAGGCAAGTTGAGAACACCTTTATTTAACGAGGTAGGCAAGTTGAGAACAAGTTCTCATTTACAATTACGACCTGGCAAAGATAAAGCAGAGCAGTTCGACACATAACACAGAGTTACAAATGGAGTAAAACAAACATACAGTCCATAATACGGTAGAAACAAGTCTTTATACGATGTCAGCAAATGAGGTGAGATAAGGGAGGTAAAGGCAAAAAAAAATGCCATGGTGGCAAAGTAAATACACTGCTCAAAAAAAACAAAGGGAACACTAAAATAACACATCCTAGATCTGAATGAATGAAATATTCTTATTAAATACTTTTTTCTTTACATAGTTGAATGTGCTGACAACAAAAATCACGCAAAAATTATCAATGGAAATTAAATTTATCAACCCATGGAGGTCTGGATTTGGAGTCACACTCAAAATTAAACACTACAGGCTGATCCAATTTTGATGTAATGTCCTTAAAACAAGTCAAAATGAGGCTCAGTAGTGTGTGTGGCCTCCACGTGCCTGTATGACCTCCCTACAACGCCTGGGCATGCTCCTGATGAGGTGGCGGATGGTCTCCTGAGGGATCTCCTCCCAAACCTGGACTAAAGCATCCGCCAACTCCTGGACAGTTTGTGGTTGGTGGATGGAGCGAGACATGATGTCCCAGATGTGCTCAATTGGATTCAGGTCTGGGGAACGGGCAGGCCAGTCCATAGCATCAATGCCTTCCTATTGCAGGAACTTCTGACACACTCCAGCCACATGAGGTCTAGCATTGTCTTGCATTAGGAGGAACCCAGGGGCAACGCAGGGCCAACCGCACCAGCATATGGTCCCACAAGGGGTCTGAGGATCTCATCTCGGTACCTAATGGCAGTCAGGCTCTCTGGCGAGCACATGGAGGGCTGTGCGGCCCCCCAAAGAAATGCCACCCCACACCATGACTGACCCACAGCCAAACCGGTCATGCTGGAGGATGGTGCAGGCAGCAGAACGTTCTCCACGGTGTCTCCAGACTCTGTCACGTGCTCAGTGTGACACTGCTTTCATCTGTGAAGAGCACAGGGCGCCAGTGGCGAATTTGCCAATCTTGGTGTTCTCTGGCAAATGCCAAACGTCCTGCACGGTGTTGGGCTGTAAGCACAACCCCCATCTGTGGACGTCGGGCCCTCATACCACCCTCATGGAGTCTGTTTCTGACCGTTTGAGCAGACACATGCACATTTGTGGCCTGCTAGGGGTCATTTTGCAGGGCTCTGGCAGTGCTCCTCCTGCTCCTCCTTGCACAAAGGCGGAGGTAGAGGTCCTGCTGCTGGGTTGTTGCCCTCCTACTGCCTCCTCCACGTCTCCTGATGTACTGGCCTGTCTCCTGGTAGCGCCTCCATGCTCTGGACACTACGCTGACAGACACAGCAAACCTTCTTGCCATAGCTCGCATTGATGTTCCATCCTGGATGAGCTGCACTACCTGAGCCACTTGTGTGGGTTGTAGACTCCGTCTCATGCTACCACTAGAGTGAAAGCACTGCCAGCATTCAAAAGTGACCAAAACATCAGCCAGGAAGCATAGGAACTGAGAAGTGGTCTGTGGTCCCCACCTGCAGAACCACTCCTTTACTGGGGGTGTCTTGCTAATTGCCTATAATTTCCATCTGTTGTCTATTCCATTTGCACAACAGCATGTGAAATGTATTGTCAATCAGTGTTGCTTCCTAAGTGGACAGTTTGATTTCACAGAAGTGCGATTTTTTTGAGCAGTGTACAATATAGCAAGTAAAAACACTGGAATGGTAGATCTGCAGTGCAAAAATGTGCAAAGTAGAAATAAAAATAAAGGGGTGCAAAGGAGCAAAAATAAATAAATAAAATAAATACAGCAGGGAAAGAGGTAGTTGTTTGGGCTAAATTATAGGTGGGCTATGTACAGGTGCAGTAATCTGTTAGCTGCTCTGATAGTTGGTGCTTAAAGCTAGTGAGGGAGATAAGTGTTTCCAGTTTCAGAGATTTTTGTAGTTCGTTCCAGTCATTGGCAGCAGAGAACTGGAAGGAGAGGCGGCCAAATGAAGAATTGGTTTTGGGGGTGACCAGAGAGATATACCTGCTGGAGCGCGTGCTACAGGTGGGTGATGCTATGGTGACCAGCGAGCTGAGATAAGGGGGGATTTTACCTAGCAGGGTTTTGTAGATGCATGGAGCCAGTGGGTTTGGCGACGAGTATGAAGCGAGGGCCAGCCAACGAGAGCGTACAGGTCGCAATGGTGGGTAGTGTATGGGGCTTTGGTGACAAAACGGATGGCACTGTGATAGACTGCATCCAATTTATTGAGTAGGGTATTGGAGGCTATTTTGTAAATGACGTCGCCGAAGTCGAGGATCAGTAGGATGGTCAGTTTTACAAGGGTATGTTTGGCAGCATGAGTGAAGGATGCTTTGTTGCGAAATAGGAAGCCAATTCTAGATTTAACTTTGGATTGGAGATGTTTGATGTGGGTCTGGAAGGAGAGTCTAACCAGACACCTAGGTATTTGTAGTTGTCCACATATTCAAAGTCAGAGCAGTCCAGAGTAGTGATGTTGGACAGGCGGGCAGGTGCAGGCAGCGATCGGTTGAAGAGCATGCATTTAGTTTTACTTGTATTTAAGAGCAATTGGAGGCCACGCAAGGAGAGTTGTATGGCATTGAAGCTTGCCTGGAGGGTTGTTAACACAGTGTCCAAAGAAGGGCCAGAAGTATACAGAATGGTGTCGTCTGCGTAGAGGTGGATCAGAGACTCACCAGCAGCAAGAGCCACATCATTGATGTATACAGAGAAGAGAGTCGGTCCAAGAATTGAACCCTGTGGCACCCCCATAGAGACTGCCAGAGGTCAGGACAACAGACCCTCCGATTTGACACTATCAGAGAAGTAGTTGGTGAACCAGGCGAGGCAATCATTTGAGAAACCAAGGCTGTCGAGTCTACCGATGAGGATGTGGTGATTGACAGAGTCGAAAGCCTTGGCCAGATCAATGAATATGGCTGCACTGTAATGTTTCTTATCGATGGCGGTTAAGATATCATTTAGGACCTTGAGCGTGGCTGAGGTGCACCCATGACCAGCTCTGAAACCAGATTGCATAGCAGAGAGGGTATGGTGAGATTCGAAATGGTCGGTAATCTGCTTGTTGACTTGGCTTTCGAAGACCTTAGAAAGGCAGGGTAGGATTGATATAGGTCTGTAACAGTTTGGGTCAAGAGTGTCCCCCCCTTTGAAGAGGGGGATGACCGCAGCTGCTTTCCAATCTTTGGGAATCTCAAACGACACGAAATAGGTTGAACAGGCTAGTAATAGGGGTTGCAACAATTTGGCAGATAATTTTAGAAAGAAAGGGTCCAGATTGTCTAGCCCAGTTGATTTGTAGGGGTCCAGATTTTGCAGCCCTTTCAGAACATCAGCTGACTGGATTTGGGAGGAGAAATGGGGAAGGTTTGGGCGAGTTGCTGTGGGGGGGTGCAGTGCTGTTGACCGGGGTAGGGGTAGCCAGGTGGAAAGCATGGCCAGCCGTAGAAAAATGCTTATTGAAATTCTCAATTATAGTGGATTTATCAGTGGTGACAGTGTTTCCTATCTTCAGTGCAGTGGGCAGCTGGGAGGAAGTGTTCTTATTCTCCATGGACTTTACAGTGTCCCAGAACTTTTTTGAGTTAGTGTTGCGGGAAGCAAATTTCTGCTTGAAAAAGCTAGCCTTGGCTTTTCTAACTGCCTGTGTATAATGGTTTCTAGCTTCGCTGAAAAGCTGCATATCACGGGGGCTGTTCGATGCTAATGCAGAACGCCATAGGATGTTTTTGTGTTGGTTAATGGCAGTCAGGTCTGGGGAGAACCAAGGGCTATATCTGTTCCTGGTTCTAAATTTCTTGAATGGGGCATGCTTATTTAAGATGGTTAGGAAGGCATTTAAAAAAGAAACGAGGCATCCTCTACTGACAGGATGAGATCAATATCCTTCCAGGATACCCCGGCCAGGTCGATTAGAAAGGCCTGCTCGCTGAAGTGTTTCAGGGAGCGTTTGACAGTGATGAGTGGAGGTCGTTTGACCGCTGACCCATTACGGATGCAGGCAATGAGGCAGTGATCGCTGAGATCTTGGTTGAAGACAGCAGAGGTGTATTTAGAGGGCAAGTTGGTTAGGATGATATCTATGAGGGTGCCCGTGTTTACGGCTTTGGGGAGGTACCTGGTAGGTTCATTGATAATTTGTGTGAGATTGAGGGCATCAAGCTTAGATTGTAGGATGGCTGGGGTGTTAAGCATGTTCCAGTTTAGGTCGCCTAGCAGCACGAGCTCTGAAGATTGATGGGGAGCAATCAGTCCACATATGGTGTCCAGAGCACAGCTGGGGGCAGAGGGTGGTCTATAGCAGGCTATAATTTTGCACGCCCAATTTTTCAGTTTTTGATTTGTTAAAAAAGTTTGAAATATCCAATAAATGTCGTTCCACTTCATGATTGTGTCCCACTTGTTGATTATTCACAAAAAAATACAGCTTTATATCTTTATGTTTGAAGCCTGAAATGTAGCAAAAGGTCGCACAGTTCAAGCGGGCCGAATACTTTCGCAAGGCACTGTATATATATTTCCACACACACACACACATACAGTGGGGCAAAAAGGTATTTAGTCAGCCACCAATTGTGCAAGTTCTCCCACTTAAAGACAAGAGGCCTGTAATTTTCATCATAGGTTCACTTCAACTATGACAGAAAAAAATAAAAAATAAAATCCAGAAAAACACGTAGGATTTTTTATGAATTTATTTGCAAATTATGGTGGAAAATAAGTATTTGGTCACCTACAAACAAGCAACATTTCTGGCTCTCACAGACCTGTAACAACTTCTTTAAGAGGCTCCTCTGTCCTCCACTCGTTACCTGTATTAATGGCACCTGTTTGAACGTGTTATCAGTATAAAAGACACCTGTCCACAACCTCAAACAGTCACACTCCACTATGGCCAAGACCAAAGAGCTGTCAAAGGACACCAGAAACAAAATTGTAGACCTGCACCAGGCTGGGAAGACCGAATCTGCAATAGGTAAGCAGCTTGGTTTGAAGAAATCAACTGTGGGAGCAATTATTAGGAAATGGAAGACATACAAGACCACTGATAATCTCCCTCGATTTGGGGCTCCACGTAAGATCTCACCCTGTGGGGTCAAAATGATAACAAGAACGGTGAGCAAAAATCCCAGAACCACACGGGGGGACCTAGTGAATGACCTGCAGAGAGCTGGGACCAAAGTAACAAAGCCTACCATCAGTAACACACTACGCCGCCAGGGACTCAAATCCTGGAGTGCCAGACGTGTCCCCCTGCTTAAGCCAGTACATGTCCAGGCCCGTCTGAAGTTTGCTAGAGAGCATTTGGATGATCCAGAAGAAGATTGGGAGAATGTCATATGGTCAGATGAAAGCAAAATATAACTTTTTGGTAAAAACTCAACTCGTCATGTTTGGAGGACAAAGAATGCTGAGTTGCATCCAAAGAACACCATACCTACTGTGAAGCATGGGGGTGGAAACATCATGCTCTGGGGCTGTTTTTCTGCAAAGGGACCAGGACGACTGATCCGTGTAAAGGAAAGAATGAATGGGGCCATGTATCGTGAGATTTTGAGTGAAAACCTCCATCAGCAAGGGCATTGAAGATGAAATGTGGCTTGGTCTTTCAGCATGACAATGATCCCAAACACACCGCCCGTGCAACGAAGGAGTGGCTTCGTAAGAAGCATTTCAAGGTCCTGGAGTGGCCTAGCCAGTCTCCAGATCTCAACCCCATTGAAAATCTTTGGAGGGAGTTGAAAATCTGTGTTGCCCAGCAACAGCCCCAAAACATCACTGATCTAGAGGAGATCTGCATGGAGGAATGGGCCAAAATACCAGCAACAGTGTGTGAAAACCTTGTGAAGACTTACAGAAATATATATATATATAAATAACAAAGTATTTATTTTCCACCATCATTTGCAAATAAATTCATTGAAAATGCTACAATGTGATTTTCTGGATTTTTTTTCTCTCATTTTGTCTGTCATAGTTGAAGTGTACCTACGATGAAAATTACAGGCCTCTCATCTTTTTAAGTGGGAGAACTTGCACAATTGGTGGCTGACTAAATACTTGTTTGCCCCACTGTATATACATACACACCGTACATGCAAGAAACAAAGTGCATACTCACGTCTTTATGTTGTCATGGTAAACTTTTGTATCCGATGGCTGATTATACAGGGGCTAAGAAAAAGGGAGGGGGGGGGGGTAGAAATCAGTCTAAGTAATGACTATCATTTGCTACTAGTATTATAATAACTCAAATCATTGCTACCATATGCAGTTTTTCAAAGAACCTTATCTAGGAAACAATCATTCAACCATTGAAAAACCCCTCAACCACCTACCAGTTCAACCTTAGGACCAAGACCTTCGAATATCTTATGGGCCTCTTCAGCTTTTTTCTGAAATGTAATAAAATACACAATATGATGATAGTTAGTAGGTCTCAAAATAATAGAGTCCCTTCACTCAAAGTAGTAGTCCTTTGTGATTGAACACACAATGTGGCCTGCAGGCTCTGTGGTTCCGTGTGTTTAATTACAGCTGCATAGACTCTTGCCAGCGTAGGACAATAACTATTTGGACACATTAATTTGCTAAAATATCTTCCCTTTTCCCCCCTCATCTAGGTACAATTATATAAAAGAAACGCTCCAATATTTTTGACTTCCCAAGCGTCTGAACTCTAAAAATATGTATTTTTTCCCAGGCAGCACTGTGCGGCGAATCTCCCTGCCCAAAAGAGGAAAGCCAAGGGAGATTGTCGGGCCAGGTTATAAAACGAGTTTCAATAAGAAGCTCAATCAGCTGAGCGAGTGACCAAATAAATTCTCCAAAGCATGTGATCTCCATGTACTGTATTTCCAAACTAATTTACATAAGTAATAGGAATGTGTCCATCTCTGAATTCTTTTTGCATATAGTTTGCTTGTGATTTTTTGTGGTTTCTAAGCTTTTGTCCAAATTACACAAAGAATTGAGAAGCTACAGTTGTTTGAAAAGCAGACACACAATGCAAAGACAGAGAAAATAGTGTTCCAGTAGAGCATAATTTATAGACCTTGGAAATAGTGACAAATCACGTATCACACAAGACTGTCAACTGTAAAAAAAACAACCTAAAAACACATATTTAAAAAAAAACAATATTTTTCATACAAACTCTGCCCAGATACTGCTGTGGCAGATAACCAAGACCACAAGGGGAATGTTCTACGTGGCCCGTAGCTCTGCTCTCACAGGCTGGGCTGAGGAGAAGCTTTCCTGCTAAAAGGGTTAATGGCTGCCTGAAAAGGATGCAGTGCAGACACGACCAACAGTAACCTCCACACACACAGTCCCTCCCTCACTTTTCCTTCTGCTAAAAAACACAAGATACACGCAGTCTGTGGCTGTACTCCTTTGCTCAGTCGGGGGATTGCGCAGGAGCAGTTGGCACTCCTTCACATGCTACCTGGCTCACCTGGGACCACTTCAGAGATTTTTTTTCTACAGTAAAAAGACTACAGTAGCCACTAGGATGTAGACAAACAAGGCAACCGTGACTGCAGATGTATAACATAGCAGTAATCCCATTTACTGTAGTCTCAAAATGATTAAACATTTATATTATGTAATAAAGTTAATTTATTTTCATTTCTATTTCAAAATGGAGCACACTTTGTTAGTAGCATCTATTAAATCATATGAAATTAAGTCGTCCAAATAATTTGACTCACCCACATCATTATACCTGGATGCAAAAGTATCAACTCTGAAAGTTTTATTCATTTGGGCTAATAGCTTCTACCTGAGCACATGATACGTGGTAATTGCATGCAATTCACATATTCTGTGTAGATGGCGATAATTAGTATAACACTCTGTACTCAGTCCCTCTTCCCCATTTGCTCACTGTAGCGCTGCGCAATTCACAGCCATGTCGCGGACGCAGGCGGTGCTATGGCCTTTCTAGCCATAGAAACTTATACACAAGCATTGTAAGATTTAAGTATTGTTATGCATTGCCCCTCCAGATTCATAACTTTTATCAAGTATGAAGTAGATAACAGTACAGCGTGGTAAAACCACCAGACACATGGAGTTGTCTGTGTAGTCACAGGTATAGTAAAGGTGGAGTGCAGCATGTGTACAGTAGCGGAGGATTCCCCATTAAACCCACCCTGTTCTCGTCATAGATGATCTGGACAATGCTGCGGTGCTTGTTGTGTTCCTGTGGTATGGGGGGAGGGGTCACTGGCTTTTCTGGCTCCACTGGCTTCGCCGCTTCCTCCTCCAGTTGTTGCTAAGAGACAACATCAACACATTACCTCTGTCAATAAATGAATGTGCGCAGACAAACACACACGTGAAAATATTATATGGTAAACTTCCTCTCCTCCATAAATCATACAATTATAAAATTAGGCATGGGTTTCATGCTGCATATTCACGTTTGCTAATTCCACCTCAATTCAGCTAATGGTGGTGGCTGGACAGAAAGACAAGGCTCAGTGTTAATCTGATTCCAGTCTCTGATATGTGAGGCTCATGCCGGATTATTCCCCACTCAATTGTTTTAGGGCATTTATTTTAAGAGCTCTGTAATGTAACTGATAATGGCTGATCTATGCACCATCCAAGACTATTGACTGATAGTTGAACTTGTAGTGTGTGTCCAATAGTTGAACGGGTGTATCTGTGTGCGTTTACATGCTTAAGGTTAAGTAAACAGAAAGCCGCCTGAGATTAGGGGTTCCTGGAATACCTTGAATAAATAAATCCCAGAAAATCCTGGGAAAAGCTTCAGGAAAACATAAACATTTACTTTCTCCCAAAGCCAAGCTCAGTTTAACTTCCTGTCTAATGAGTAGGGATTCCAAAAATATGTGTTTTTTTCTATCCAACTACAAACATTTTTATGAAGCAAGTTAATGCTCACTTCACCAGGTCAGGACAGGAAGAGCGCTTGACATAGCAAATAATCCAACAGGCGGGGGGGGGCAACCTGTAGCTCTGCCTGGAGATGAGTGGCACTCCCTGAGACTTCTAGCTAACCTGTGGGGCTTAGATTAAGGCCCTTTAACCATGTCTGGCTCACTTTCAACAGAGACAGGTTCATTTCCACCTCCTTGTTACTGAGACAAGGCTTTTCACTCAAATATTTCACAAGATATTATAACTGTATTAGTGGGCATGTATGCATGACAAAAATAAATGTGTTTTAGTTCAATCAACAATTCCATCAGATGTAATTTTGATGCATTTGGTTCATGGGCACTGTTTAAATCAACTCCAATATTTATGCTATTGGCTAGAGCTCCAAGACAGGGTATCTTTCTTATCGACACAAATCACAGAATAATTTCAACAGGTCTGGGGTAGGCTATTAAAGTGTGTCACGTAACAGTGGCCTAAACAACCTGCTTCTTCTTCAGCTTGAAGATCTGCTGCTCCACTTTAGCGATCTCTCTGTCCACACGGTCCATGCTCTGGATCAGCTCTTCCTTGGACAATCTGGAGGGTGAGCTGTCAGGAACCTCCCCCACATGGTGCAGCCCTCCTGGAGCCTGGGACTCGGCTTTCATGCCACTGAACTGGGTCTCCTGGAACACAGACAGAGAACGTGAGTCCACTGCAGTGAACGAGGGTTCAATACATTGTGCATGTTTGAGATTGACTACAATGTAGTCAGAGTCACTGACAGACTGTACAGAATCTACAACTCAACTTGTATCCCAAATAAATTCAATAAAATCAAAATAAGCCATGCTGCACCACACCTTGCTGAAATCGATATCCTAAAACATATTTAAAGTCATTGAGGGTTTAATACATCGCTTTAGCCATCGTTTTCTATGTCTTTATTAGAACTAGGTAGATAGGCGACGTGCACCTTATTGACCTCCCCTACGTTGGCTCTGAGGCTGTCCTGGACCTGGTGGGACTGCAGGGGTAAAATGATTCCCCCGGGCAGGGCACCGCGGGCGAAGTGGGCCTCAGAGACAGTCTCCATGCGGGGCCGCTTGGCCTCCAGAGCCTCGTGGCCGTCAGCCTGCTGCTGGGAGGTGACACTGTGGAACTGCTGCTCGTAGCCATGACGTCTCTCTGGAGGCCTGGAGGAAGAAGGTAAACATCAGATCACACACACACACACACACACATTCCTCCTGATACAGGAATAACATCTATAGTGACTACCTTCTACAATAACATCTATGCCAGGGGTGCTCAAGAATTATTTGAGAAGGTCCGTTAACACAAATTTCCTAGGTGGCAAAAGTCCGGATGGATAGTCGTTCATCAGCGTAGCAACAAATCCCAACCCATGCTACCCCAACCTGCTCACACCCCTCTTGTTTGCAGATTTTTGTTGTTGCAATTCTACATATTTTTCATGTCTAAACCATGTTAATATGATACCAGGGGTCATAGCCTTACCGAGATGCAAAAAATATTGGGCGACTGAGAGTTGTCTGATCTTCCAACTAATTGAATTTTAAAGTAGATGTTTCCATTTATAGACACATTCTATGAGTTTATCAAATCAACTTTATGCACTGAGATGGTCTGATGCTTTAAGCGCACCGCTTGATGAAATAATGAAGACAACAAATGACTAGGAGGGTGTCCGACTGCAATTGACTTGATTGTGCGCAGATTTGCTGCGTGATAGATAGATCGATAAATAAGTGTACCAAAAATCCCTCATTCATTTAGGAAAAACATTCCCTAAACCCTTGCGCTCTTTACGTGACATGTATGCGTCGCAATCACGTGACCAATACACCCTGACCTAAAGCATATCATAATCACATCAATAAAATGGGTTATAACAAACTCCAAACACATGATAGCAAAATGGATGCAGAGGACATGACAAAAACTTGAAAATGGGGGAATGTTTACTTGTTGCTCAGTAGGTAAAATGGGAAGTCGGATGTGTAGAATAAATTTGACTAGTTGTGGAAAATACTGGAGATGAAGAAAATAATGTAAGGAGCAGGCACTGTATATTATTCATGCCAAACAGGTGCTGTTAGAATATAATATCACTTTTCTGATCGTTTGGAGAATGTAAACAAATTATAAGCATACCAGAGTCTGTTGTAATGTATTTTTTTTGTTTAGGGGCAAAGACTAAAATCAGTAGCATTAATTTGTGAAAGACAAGGCTCAGTGAAACACTAATTATTCAAGGGTGCCTTTATTGTATTTGAAAACGAAAATGCTTGATTGCATTTCAAATCCTGAATGACTCACATGCTGTGTGATGACATGAACAAATTAATTAAGTCATTGATTGATACAGTATTGAAATACTGGCCTAAGAAAGTTATGGTATTAGGACTAAACAGGATGCCCTCTTTGGCCTTCAGCTCAATGGTGGTTATACAAGGCTGCTATACGAAGCCTACTAATGATTACATTACTTAATATTATAATGACGGCAATAACAAAAACAACAAGGAGATCATTAAATAAATGATAAGTAATAGGCTGTTCTAACGGGGGGGGGGGGGGGGGGCATAAGGCCTTCATTACAGCATAGCAAAATTTAAAAAACTGCCAAACTGTTTATCCAGCATGTTGTGGTTGCCAAGCCTCACGAAATCAGTAGGCTACACGAACACAAACAGAATCTCTTATTTCTGTAGATATACAGTGGGGCAAAAAAGTATTTAGTCAGCCACCAATTGTGCAAGTTCTCCCACTTAAAAAGATGAGGCCTGTAATTTTCATCATAGGTACACTTCAACTATTACAGACAAAAAAAAATATGAATTTATTTGCAAATTATGGTGGAAAATAAGTATTTGGTCAATAACAACAGTTTCTCAATACTTTGTTATGTACCCTTTGTTGGCAATGACAGAGGTCAAATGTTTTCTGTAAGTCTTCACAAGTTTTTCACACACTGTTGCTGGTATTTTGGCCCATTCCTCCATGCAGATCTCCTCTAGAGCGGTGATGTTTTGGGGCTGTTGCTGGGCAACACGGACTTTCAACTCCCTCCAAAGATTTTCTATGGGGTTGAGATCTGGAGACTGCTAGGCCACTCCAGGACCTTGCCCGGGCGGTGTGTTTGGGATCATTGTCATGTTGAAAGACCCAGCCACGTTTCATCTTCAATGCCCTTGCTGACGGAAGGAGGTTTACACTCAAAATCCCATGATTTTGACCCCACAGGGTGAGATCTTGCGTGGAGCCCCAGATTGAGGGAGATTATCAGTGGTCTTGTATGTTCCATTTCCTAATATTTGCTCCCATAGTTGATATCTTCAAACCAAGCTGCTTTCCTTTGGCAGATTCAGTCTTCCCAGCCTGGTGCAGGTCTACAATTTTGTTTCTGATGTCCTTTGACAGCTCTTTGGTCTTGGCCATAGTGGAGTTTGGAGTGTGACTGTTTGAGGTTGTGGACAGGTGACTTTTATACTGATAACAAGTTCAAACAGGTGTCATTAATACAGGTAACGAATGGAGGACAGAGGAGCCTCTTAAAGAAGAAGTTACAGGTCTGTGAGAGCCAGAAATCTTGCTTGTTTGTAGGTGACCAAATACTTATTTTCCACCATAATTTGCAAATAAATTCATTAAAAATCCTACAATGTGATTTTCTGGATTTTTTTTCTCTCATTTTGTCTGTCATAGTTGAAGTGTACCTATGATGAAAATTACAGGCCTCTCATCTTTTTAAGTGGGAGAACTTGCACAATTGGTGGCTGACTAAATACTTTTTTTGCCCACTGTACAGTGCCTTTCAGCCTATTCAGACCCCTTGATTTATTGATACGTTACAAAATGTTTTTTTTAAATTTAAGTATAAATCATTAGCAATCGACCTACACACAATACCCCATAATGATAAAGCAAAAACAGGTTAAACATTTTTGCAAATGTATTAAAAATACCTTATTTACATAAGTATTCATACCCTTTGCTAGGAGACTCGAAATTGAGCTTAAATCTAATTTTATTTGTCACATGCGCCGAATACAACAGGTATTCCTTAGTGAAATGCTTACTTACAAGCCCTCGTAGACAATTAAGGCAAATGCTGTTTTTTCATCTCCTAACGCTGCTGCTGCATCCGCCGCATTGTTCTCAACAGCAACATGCTGGTTAACTTTGCTATTATGCACATAGCAACACGGTCTAGGAAAAGGCACCAATTTAACAGCGCATTGATGTTTCAGAACCGGGGACAGCGACCGCTATCCAACACGGGAAAAAGGGCATTTGTTATAAAATTATATTTTTAATAGTGTGGTACCATTGTTCTTAGGTAATATAGCCATATACAATTGCAGTAGCATGTCTCGGTGATGGACCGCACCATCCCCACGGACTCCACAATGGACAGGCGAGAGTCAGACCGATGTCTTGTACACCATAAAGTATAATTTTTGCTACTGCCTGACTAAATTAATCTCGGGCGACCAACTGCCTATCGACCAATTGACAAAATGGGGTGAGCCCTAGAAGCCGCATTCCGTATTGACCCCTGTTCTTAGTCAGGATCCGGAACTCAGAACAGGGTTTTATGCACTAGTACATTCTATAGCAGGGATGTTCAATGTCGGTCCTATAGGGCCGAAACACTTCTGGTTTTCATCCTTACCTTCAAAAACGTGGGACACCAGGTGAGTGCAAATAAAAACCAGAACTGGAATTTAACAGTGCTACTCTATAGGATGGTTTCCTAGACACCAGATAACAGCCAGTACTAACCTAAAAGGCATGTGGAGACTCTCGATTGAAAGTACTTCTTAGTCCAAGACTAGGCTTAATATGGGTCAGGGAAACTGGCCAATATGAGTAAACCTTTTTGTGTGTGCTACTTTTAGGATAACTGAAAAATCCCAGAAATTACTGTCATCATCCCCCCAACAGACTATAATAACAGGCTTTTGAAGCTGAGGTGGCCGTTGGTATCGTTAAGTACCTCTCAGTTCCAGGGTGGAATTCCGAAAGCAAGGAAGGCCTTCGTCGACCTTGCTGGTCCTGCAGGTGACCTCGGTAGTCCGGGACGGTGAACTCCTACGCACACACACACACACATATTAAGCAAACAATAATAACATGCTGGTTTAGACTAGAGCCAGTTGCACAGTGAATAGGGCAGGTCTGCACAGCCACGAAACACAGCCTGTTGATAACACATGGCATGTCAGAGCAGCAACACATTTCACCAAAACAGGCGCTATTGCCCAAACCAATCGATAACAATTCAAAACAAAAAATGTTTAAGATAATAAAATTACTTGTAGGGCCCTATGCATTCAGAATGCAAAAAAATGTTTTTTTTTTAAAAGCCCAGCATTGCAGAATCCCTCATGTTGGATTGCAAGGGAGGCAGAGACATTTATGCCTATGATACACTATCAAAAGGGAAACCTCTCTACTTGATGATTATTAACGATTTACACAAAAGTCTTTGAACAGCCACCGCAGAGAAGCAACAAGACAATACATCAATGCACACATCCTCGAGCACCTTTTTACCTCGACAAACTAGAAATCAAAATCGGTTTCATTGCTTTCAAGTGAGGGCAGTGAATTGATGTAAACCTGTTTTGGGGGGGTTGAAAAGGTTAAATGCACCCAATTTTATCTAAATATCAAATCATTTCTAGGTAACAATTAAGTACCCTGCTGTGATCGTTCTCAGCAAAGAATTTCTCAAGCAATAATTTTGCTAGGACTGAGAGTGATCTGAGTGGGGAGGGGAAAACTGTTGGCAGAGAGGTTTGGAACTTTATTGATCTGTTAACTCATCTATGACGACACCATGCAGGCAAACTGTATCCCACCACAACAGGCCGACATTTAAGGGGGTCTTTTCAAACAGCTCTTACACTAAAAGGCCACTATCATAATTTTCACATTATTCCAACCTCATAGTATAATACACAGGAAATCACATTTGACTACACTCGGCCTTTAATGGCTTCTATCAGGGAGTAATTAGCATTTCATGCCCTTTGCTATCAGCACACTGTGACCTACAAACAAACCTGAGCATGTCAATGCACTTAACAGAAAGTTCAGCCCTACCTAGACCAAACATTTCCTAAAACATCCATTATTTTTTCCACATAGACAGATTGTAAAAACAGAAAATGTACCATCAACCTAACAAACATGAAACAACCTTTGTGATCATGTTGCAATAACTGCAAGGAAAGCCTACTGCATCTCTCAACTTTGGCAGACCAAATGCAAACTAATTAAATCGCAAAACAGTTAGTGTCTGCACAAAAAAACAAAAGATAGGCATTTTAATGTATTCTCCAATTACCCAACAAATGGTCCTACACACATGCAGAAAGTTCATTTCCATGTAAAAATATCAGACATTGATGATTATGTTGCAGTAAATGTGAAACCAGAGTGAAAGCAGCAATACTATAGGTGAACAGGTGGCCTCTGTGTGAATCAGTTCATCAAGCCCTGAGGAACGCACAACACTGAGCAGAGATAACCAAATTGATTCATAGTCATGGAAATCCAGCACGTTCTGGAGTCATTCATCTGACCAGGGAGAAGTGGTGGAGAGAAAAACACTCTACACTACATAGCTCTGGTCTGGCTAGAGCCATGCTAAACTTAGCTAGAACAGTGGGTTCTGGCATATTCTAGGAGAGATAAAAACAGTGAAGTGTTCAGAAACACACACACACACACACACCTCTTTATAGGCTGCAGCTTTTTGTAGCTCTTTTCCTAGCCATGCAAAAACATATGTTTTACACACTGAGTAATTTTCATAACCCAAAATAAAAACACTCAGATTAAGTCAAAAGGGTCAGACACAGAGAAATCTGACCCCCGATAGGTACTTAGCACCTCGGCCCAGAGTCTCGACCGTTAACATCCCTAATGTGAACAACAAAGTTAAAAGTGCACTACGTAGAATTTGCTCCGCCATTTCCCAGTTGCTAAAATTCGAAACAGTTCCCCTAATTTAAGGTAGTGACAAAACAAGCAAATATAGTGTTGAGAATCACGATGGGGGCTCTGTGCAGGCCAGCAACCGAGGACAGACGATTTCTACGCGCTTCAGCACACAGCGGTCCCGATCCGTGAGCTTGTGTAGCCTACCACTTCACGGCTGAGCCGTTTCCACTTCACAATAACAGCACTTAGTTGACTGGGGCAGCTCTAGCAGAAATTTGACGAACTGTCTTGTGGGAAATGTGGCATCCTATGACGGTGCCACGTTGAAAGTCACTGAGCACTTCAGTAAGGCCCTTATACTGCCAATGTTCGTCTATGGAGATTGCATGGCTGTGGACTCAATTTTATACACCTGTCAACAACGGGAGTGGCTGAAATAGCCGAATCAACTAATTAGAAAGGTTGTCCACATAGTTTTGTATAAATAGTGTATTTCAGTACACTCGTAACAACTTAAGCATTACAAAACATATATTTGATAAAATAACCTTGTGTAACAAATAACCCTTTCATTTTTCTGTTGACCAAATTCGTCACGCTCTCACTGACCTCCGTACAAAAACTCCTTGCTTGGTGAGCAAAAATACACCGCCTGCTGAAGAGTTGGCCTCGCTCTTCTTCTCTGATTATAGTGATCATTTCAGCATTAGGCGATCGGTTGATCATTATAACCACAAGTGCACTGTAATAATACTAAAGCAGCCAAAGTAATTTAAAAAACTGACTTGAGAATAACTCAATTGTTGTACCTTTAGACTGTTCAAGCCAGTGGATACTCTCATGCTTTCACTTAAACACAAGAGAAGTCTGCATGATTCCAGAGCACATCCCGAGGCATGTCATCTTGAAATCTCTATTTTCCATTATATTATGGATTCAGCATTAACATGCAATAGTGAATAATTTGCATGGAGAGAGAGGAATTCTTGCTAGTAGGTGTGTAAATTGTATTTTTTTAAATAAAAAAATTGTAAAAGATACAGTGCAGTGCCACCATTAAGAGGTTTGAGAGAGTAATGACATTTCTCTGAGCTCAGTTTCTTACCTGTTGGTGGCGTGTGGTGCTGAAGGTGTACTGGACAGAGTGTGATGGGTAGCGGCTCTGCTCACTGCTGAAGCTGCCCTGGGTAGGGGGATAGCCCGAGCTACTGGACATCCTGGCTCCGGGTTGAGCTGGGCGGGCTGTTGCTGCACTGATCAGGGGCTCTGCTGGAGCATGGCTGGAGACCCAAACCACCTGACGTAGGACAGATAGAGGGACACTGGTGTAGCATGGTATACCGATGTAATGTCGATACATTTTCAATACTAGAACATGAAAAACTGTTTGGTACTAGAATGTTACTTCTGTCAAATGTGTCTGTATCAGTTCAGCAGACCCCTTATTATAGTGCACATCGTGCCTGCCTACTTACTCATTGCTAGCCTGCACAGAGAGTCTGGGCTGGTGCATGTTAGTTCCCCACACATGCTGTACAGTAGTTAATATGCTTGAATAATATGACACTGCATGTAGAAATGTTGAACCTGTTAATTACTGTTCACAAAACAATGTCCATACAGGCAAAACACTTTACAATGGAAGATGATACCGGTAGCTTCCAGCTTAGCAGGCTAACTGTCCTTGCTAGCTGACAGCTAAAGCCATCATCAATTCACTACCCTAGTACCTTGTTTGTGATACCATAATGTAAGTCATAATGCTAAAAGCGCAGATTTCAAAGCTGATTTCTACCAAACACTTTATTCATTAACTTAATACGTCTATCACCCAAAGATGACCTATTGCCTCAGCACAATGACTGCCCCGTGAATGACGTAACTATTGGTTAAAAATTTTCAATTAGATACTTCTATGCAATGCTGTTGATCCGTACAATGCCACCACTATATTTCACTGTAGGGATGGTGCCAGGTTCTCATTCAGGCCAAAATGTTCAATCTTGGTTTCATCTGACCAGAGAATCTTGTTTCTCATGATCTGATAGTCTTCAGGTGAGATTTGGCTAACTCCAAGTGAGATGGTTGTCCTTCTGGAAGGTTCTCCCATCTTTAGAGGAACTCGGGAGCTCTGCCAGAGTAATCATCAGGTTCTTGGTCGCCTCCCTGACCAAAACCCTTCTCCAATGATTGCTCAGCATGGCCGGGTGGCCAGCTCTAGTAAGAGTCTTGGTGGTTCCAAACTTCGATTCAATAATAATGGATGCCACTGTGTTCTTGGGGACCTTCAATGCTGCAGACATTTTTTGGTACCCTTCCCCAGATCTGTGACGACACAATCCTGTCTCAGAGCTCTACAGTCAATTCCTTCAATCTCATGGCTTGGTTTTTGCTCTGACATGCACTGTCAACTGTGGGCCCTTAAATAGACAGGTGTGTGCCTTTCCAAAACATGTCCAATCAATTTAAAATTTACCACAGGTGGACTCCAATCAAGTTATAGAAACATCAAGGATGATCAACAGAAACAGGCTTAGGGCTGACCCCAATTAGTCGACTGGTGGATTGTTCGGTTGTCTTTTTTGTTTTTGAGCAGTAACACACTCAAAAGTTTGGACACCTACTCATCAAAAAAGTCAGAAGTTCACATACACCTTAACCAAATACATTTTTCAATTTTCACAATTCCTGATATTTAATCCTAGTAAAAATTCAGTCTTAGGTTCACCACTTTCTTTTAAGAATGTGAGAGAAATCATTCCCTCTAATAGTAGAGAGAATGATTTATTTCAACTTTTATTTCTTTCATCACATTCCCAGTGGGCCAGAGGTTTACATACTCAATTAGTATTTGGTAGCATTGCCTTTAAATTGTTTAATTTGGGTAAAACGTTTTGGGAAGCTTGTGGAAGGCTACCCACAATAAGTTGGGTGACCCCCGAATGGCCCATTCCTCCTGACAGAGCTGGTGTAACTGAGTCAGGTTTGTAGGCCTCCTTGCTCGCACACGCTTTTTCAGTTCTGCCCAAAACTTTCTATGGGATTGAGGTCAGGGCTTTGTGATGGCCACTCCAATACCTGGACTTTGTTGTCCTTAAGCCATTTTGCCACAACTTTGGAAGTATGCTTGGGGTCATTGCCCATTTGGAAGACCCATTTGCGACCAAGCTTTAACTTTCTGACTGATGTCTTAAGATGTTGCTTCAATATAGCCACATATTTTTCCTGCCTCATGATGCCATCTAATTTGTGAAGCGCACCAGTCCATCCTGCAGCAAAGCACCCCCACAACATGGGTTGGTGTTCTTCGGCTTGCAAGCCTCACCGTTTTTCCTCCAAACATAATGATGGTCATTATGGCCAAACAGTTCTATTTTTGTTTAATCAGATCAGAGGACATTTCTCCAAAAAGTCTTTGTCCCCATGTGCAGATGCAAATAGGAGTCTGCCGTTTTTATTGCGGTTTTGGAGCAGTGGCTTCTTCCTTTTTTCTTTTTTTTTAACCTTTATTTAACTAGGCAAGTCAGTGAAGAACAAATTCTTATTTTCAATGACGGCCTAGGAACAGTGGGTTAACTGCCTGTTCAGGGGCAGAACGACAGATTTGTACCTTGTCAGCTCGGGGGTTTGAACTTACAACCTTCCGGTTACTAGATCAACGCTCTAACCACTAGGCTACCCTGCTGAGCGACAATTCAGGTTATGTGAATATAGGTCTAATTTTACTGTGGATATAGATACTTTGTACCTGGTTCCTCCAGCATCTTCACAAGGTCCTTTGTTGTTGTTCTGGGACTGATTTGCACTTTTCGCACCAAAGTACATTCATTTCTAGGAGACAGAACACGTGTCCTTCTTGAGCGGTTTGAGGCTGCGTGGTCCCATGGTGTTTATACTTGCGTACTGTTGTTTGTACAAATTAACGTGGTACCTTCAGGCATTTGGAAATTTCTCCCAAGGATGAACAAGACATGTGGTCTACAATTTTTTTCTATAGTCTTGGCTGATTTCTTTTGATTATCCCATGATTTCAAGCAAAGAAGCACTGAGTTTGAAGGTTGGCCTTGAAATACAGCCACAGGTACACCTCAAATTGACTCAAATGATGCCAATTAGCCTATCAGAAGCTTCTAAACCAATTACAATTTTCTGGAATTGTCCATGTTGTTTAAAGGCACAGTCAACTTAGTGTATGTAAACTTCTGACCCACTGGAATTGTGATACAGTGAATTATAAGTGAAATAATCTGCATTTAAACAATTGTTGGAAAAATGTATTGTGTCATGCACAAAGTAGATGTCCTAACCGACTTGCCAAAACGGTTGTTTGTTAAGAAATTTGTGGAGTTGTTGAAAAACGAGATTTAATGACTCCAACCTAAGTGCATGTAAACTTCCGACTTCAACTGTAGGTGCAGGAGCTCCACAATACTTTTGAGCTAATATTCTATAAAGAGGAACAGCAGCTCAAACAGTACAACATTTGTGGAGCCGGTACTCATCTCCGGTGAACTCCTACCTAAGTTAAGCACTGCTTCTTATCCCTTGCGCAAATACCCTACAGCTGTCTCTGTTCCGAGCTCACTGGCGCAGGAAACTGAGTGCCCAGAATATTTTATACAATGCTGCAAGTTTGCTAGTGCAAGCATCGGGTCGGACCAAAGTTAATACGTTTCAAGTTTGTTGCAGACAGGCAATGTGATTTATAGGATTCCACCCCCCCTTAAAATAAATCTGGATATTTTCTGCCTGCAGGCTACAATGTATTAATTTGTTGGCATTATGTAGGCAATGGCAATAATAGTTAGTTTTTAGGTTAACATTTTAGATTTGTATAGAATTTTTATTTACCACTTGACAATGATTGAGATATGAAGACGTTACTAACTGTTTCACAAAGATTTGCATATGAAAACCATAGCTGGCACACAGATCGGTAGAAATTAGAAGTTAAATTGGCATTCCACATGAGAAAGGTTGCCAGCTCTTCGTATAACCTATTACCGGAAACTTCAGGAGAGTAATGGCATAATTTGCGAACACCACCAGGAGGAGAAGAGTTGGGTTAGGTTAAGTAAAGTTTTTTTCTCTTCTTCATGTTATCTAGATCTGGTGCCCTCGAGGCATTTGTCAAATTACATCAAACCATAAAGCATCAGACAAGCTCAATGCATATAGTTGATTTTATTACACCCTATATGTTGTGTCTATATACGGAAAAATACACATTTACAAATTTTGATTGGCCGAAAGAACAGACGACGTTCAGTCGACCAAGATCATTTTTAGTGAAAACTGCCCTATACAGGACGCACCTGAGCTCAATTTCAAGTGTCAATGCAAAGGGTCTGGATACTTATGTGAATAAGGTATCCGTTTATTTTTAATACATTTGCAAAAAATTCAAAAACCTGTTTCCACTTTGTCATTATGGGGTATTGTGTGTAGATTGACAAGGGAAAATGTTAATTTAATCTATTTTAGAATAAGGCTGTAACATGTGAAGGGGTCTGAAAACTTTCCAAATTCACTGTATGTTCATGCTTAGTGTTGGACTTAAAAGTATACAATTTCAATCACATTATAGGTTGCAGTTTTTGTTTTGTGTAGCCTATTTAAATACCCTAAACTGTACCCCGCATTATACTGTGTAGAGTGCTGCTACCCGATTTATGGTCGGGTTAGGGCCCGTTTTTCCATCAATAATGAATCGGGCAGGGCTTCATTAAATTGATCACTAACATTGTGTGTGTGGCCTCCACGTGCCTGTATGACCTCCCTACAATGCCTGGGCATGCTCCTGATGAGGTGGCGGATGGTCTCCTGAGGGATCTCCTCCCAGACCTGGACTAAAGCACCCGCCAACTCCTGGATAGTCTGTGGTGAAACGCGGCGTTGATGGATGGAGCGAGACATGATGTCCCAGATGTGCTCAATTGGATTCAGGTCTGGGGAACGGGCGGGCCAGTCCATAGCATCAATGCCTTCCTCTTGCAGGAACTGCTGACACACTCCAGCCACATGAGGTCTAGCATTGTCTTGCATTAGGATGAACCCAGGGCCAACCGCACCAGCATATGGTCTCACATGGGGTCTGAGGATCTAATCTCAGTACCTAATGGCAGTCAGGCTACCTCTGGCGAGCACATGGAGGGCTGTGCAGCCCCCCAAAGAAATGCCACCCCACACCATGACTGACCCACCGCCAAACTGGTCATGCTGGAGGATGGTGCAGGCAGCAGAACGTTCTCCACGGCGTCTCCAGACTCTGTCACATGTGCTCAGTGTGAACCTGCTTTCATCTGTGAAGAGCACAGGGCGCCAATGGCGAATTTGCCAATCTTGGTGTTCTCTGGCAAATGCCAAACGTCCTGCACGGTGTTGGGCTGTAAGCACAACCCCCACCTGTTGACGTCGGGCCCTCATACCACCCTCGGAGTCTGTTTCTGACCGTTTTGAGCAGACACATGCACATTTGTGGACTGCTGGAGGTCATTTTGCAGGGCTCTGGCAGTGCTCCTCCTGCTCCTCCTTGCACAAAGGCAGAGGTAGAGGTCCTGCTGCTGGGTTGTTGCCCTCCTACAGCCTCCTCCACGTCTCCTGATGTACTGGCCTGTCTCCTGGTAGCGCCTCCATGCTCTGGACACTACGCTGACAGACACAGCAAACCTTCTTGCCACAGCTCGCATTGATGTGCCATCCCGGATGAGCTGCACTACCTGAGCCACTTGTGTGGGTTATAGACTCCGTCTCATGCTACCACTAGAGTGAAAGCACCGCCAGCATTCAAGTGACCAAAACATCAGCCAGGAAGCATAGGAACTGAGAAGTGGTCTGTGGTCACCACCTGCAGAACCACTCCTTTATTGGGGGTGTCTTGCTAATTGCCTATAATTTCCACCTGTTGTCTATTCCATTTGCACAAGAGCTTTTGAAATGTATTGCTTCCTAAGTGGACATTTTGATTTCACAGAAGTGTGATTGAATTAGAGTTACATTGTGTTGTTTAAGTGTTCCCTTTTTTTAAATATTTTTTTTATTTAAATAAGAGTAGTGAGGCTTTATACAGGGGGTACCGGTACAGCGTCAATGTGCGGGGGCACAGGTTAGTCGAGGTAATATATACATGTAGGTTGAGTTAAAGTGACTATGCATAGATAATAAACAGAGTAGCAGCAACGTAATAGATGGGGAGGGAGAATGCAAATAGTCTCGGTAGCCATTTGATAAGCTGTTCATGAGTCTTACGGCTTGGGGGTAGAAGCTGTTTAGAAGCCTCTTGGAACTAGACTTGGCGTTCCAGTATCATTTGCCGTCGTCTGACACCGCCTGGTATAGAGATCCTGGATGGCAGAAAGCTTGGCCACAGTGATGTACTGGGCCGTACGCACTACCCTCTGTAGTGCCTTGCAACCGGAGGCCGAGCAGTTGCCATACCAGGCAGAGATGCAACCAGTTCTCGAGGGAGCAGCTGTAGAACCTTTTGAGGATCTGAGGACCCATGACAAATCTTTTCCGTCTCCTGGGCGGGAACAGGCTTGTCTTGGTGTGCTTGGACCATGTAAGTTTGTTGGTAACGTGGATGCCAAGGAACTTGAAGCTCTCAAGCCCCGTCGATGAGAATGAGGGCATGCTTGGTCCTCCTTTTCCTGTAGTCCACAATCTCCTTTGTCTTGATCAAGTTGAGGGAGAGGTTGTTGTCCTGGCATCACACGGCCAGGTCTCTGACCTCCTCCCTATAGGCTGTCTCATCGTTGTCTGATCAGATTTTGTGCACCAGCTGTTGTTTACAAATATAGACAGACCGCCACCCCTTGTCTTACCTGAGGCAGCTGTTCGATCTTGCCGATGCAGCGCAAACCCCACCAGCGTAACCAATTTCTGATTTTGGGCAGGGCCTTAAATTTGGCAGACGCAATCAGGCCTGGGAAGGGCCTAAACGTTGCGGGCATTTTAATTTCTTAGGTGACCGTGATGGTTTGAGGGCCAGATTGGGAATTTAGCCAGGACACCGGGGTTAACACCCCTACTCTTACGATAAGTGCCATGGGATCTTTAATGACCTCAGAGAGTCAGGACACCCGTTTAACATCCCATCCGAAAGACGGCACCCCGACACATGGGTAGGGCTCGGGCTTAAAATGCATGCCTGTGCAGTAGGGATGCATGATATATATATATATATTGGGGTGGCAGGGTAGCCTAGTGGTTAGAGCGTTGGACTAGTAACCGTAAGGTTGCAAGTACAAATACCCGAGCTGACAAGGTACAAATCTGTCGTTCTGCCCCTGAACAGGCAGTTAACCCACTGTTCCTAGGCCGTCAGTGAAATAAGAATTTGTTCTTAACTGATTTGCCTAGTAAAATAAAAGGTAAAATAAAATAAAAAAATATCAGTGAACATATCGGAATTGGATAATATTAGCTAAAAATGGCAACATCGGTATTGGCCCGATGTCTAGTTTAACACAGATGTGAAAAACTGACATCAAAGCTGACGTGCATATCTATAGAACGTAGGTACATGACGCCACATACAATTTTGCGCTACACCTGAAAAAACAGCATTCCTAACTTAGCCCACAATGTCTGCTGTGTGGATCGAGCAGTCATTTGAAAGAGGAAGAACATATCAACAAGACAACCCAAAGGCAAAATCCATTAACATCAAGATAATGGAATTCATTGCCCTTGACAATCAACCGTTCTGTCGTTTGTGATGTTGGCTTTCACCGACTGGTCGAGCACCGGTACACACAACCAAGTGAGCTATTTTTCAGAGATGTTGCCCTACCAGAGTTACACAGTAAAAGCGTTACTGCTATTAGCTTCACGACATACATACTATGGAACGCCGTTTGGGCCTTTGCGTGTCAAAAAATACATGTCAAATCACACTATTTGACGCGTTGAAAAAGCTTTCATTTGACATGTCAAATAACACAGTTCTATTATAGAATGTTGTGTGTTTTGAATTTGCATGTGCAAGCCAAGCGCCACCACTACTATCAGTAGCACTGTCAAAGCTGTACAAAAAGTCTGCAAACAAGCAAACACCGCCACGAACGACGCGTTTACAATACCACGTTGGTAATAAAGCATTATTTGTTCGACCGCAACTTCTGGGGTAGCTAGCTAGCTTTAGCTTGGTACCTAGCTAGCACCAATACAATGACCAGTAGAAACTGCAGTCATTTTCCCTATTCTTAGCAATGATTTAGGAATCCTTGTGAGTAAGTAATAGCTAGGTAGCCACTTGCCAGTAGTTCGCCTATTGAAATTTTACTCCAGTTCATGAAAAAAATTGCTGGCCAGCTACTTAACCCTGGTGCCCAAAGCTAACGTTATAAGCAGCCAGATAGCTTAATCTGGCTAGTGAGGCTCGACCTGACTGGGTTGTGAAGCTAGCCACAATAAGGATTAGGAAAAATAGTGGAATTTGCAGTTTCCCTTCAAAATAAATGTATGTCATTGACAGCGATCAAATCATAGCTTATTTGTCACGTGCGCCACCCGACACAGCCAGAAGAGGACTGGCCACCTCACATAGCCTTGTTCCTCTCTAGGTTTCTTCCTAGGTTTTGGCCTTTCTAGGGAGTTTTTCCTAGCCACCGTGCTTCTACACCTGCATTGCTTGCCGTTTGGGGTTTTAGGCTGGGTTTCTGTACAGCACTTTGAGATATCAGCTGATGTACGAAGGGCTATATAAATAAATTTGATTTGATGAACAGAGAGTAGCAGTAGCGTAAAAGAGCGGTTGGCAGGTGGTGGGTGGCAGGACACAATGCAGATAGCCCAGTTAGCCAATGTGCGGGAGCACTGGTTGGTCGGCCCAATTGAGGTAGTATGTATATGAATGTATAGTTAAAGTGACTATGCATATATGATAAACAGAGAGTAGCAGCAGCGTAAAAAGAGGGTTGGGGGGGTACACAATGCAAATAGTCTGGGTAGCCATTTGATTACCTGTTCAGGGGTCTTATGGCTTGGGGGTAAAAATTGTTGAGAAGCCTTTTTGTCCTAAACTTGGCACTCCGGTACTGCTTGCCATGCAGTAGTAGAGAGAACAGTCTTTGACAATTTTTAGGGCCTTCCTCTGACACCGCCTGGTGTAGAGGTCCTGGATGGTAGGCAGCTTAATATGGTTGGCAGGTTAATATTGCCTGCTAACCTGGTTTCTTTTAGCTAAATATGCAGGTTTAAAAATGTATACTTTGTGTATAGATTTTTTTTTTTACCCCCTTTTCGTGGTATCCAATTGTTTTAGTAGCTACTATCTTGTCTCATTGCTACAACTCCCGTATGGGCTCGGGAGAGACGAAGGTTGAAAGTCATGCGTCCTCCGATACACAACCCAACCAAGCCACACTGCTTCTTAACACAGCACGCATCCAACCCGGAAGCCAGCCGCACCAATGTGTCGGAGGAAACACTGTGCACCTGTCAACCTTGGTTAGCGTGCACTGCGCCCGGCACGGCCAAGCCCTCCCTAACCCGGACAACACTAGGCCAATTGTGCGTCGCCCCACGGACCTCTTGGTCGCGGCCGGTAGTGACAGAGCCTGGGCGCGAAACCAGAGTCTCTGGTGGCACAGCTGGCGCTGCAGTAGAGCACCCTTAACCACTGCGCCACCCGGGAGGCCTCTGTGTATTGATTTTAAGAAAGGCATTGATGTTTATGGTTAGGTACACATTGGAGCAACGATACTCACAGCCTCGATTATATGCAAAGCAGGACACGCTAGATAATATCTAGTAATATCATCAACCATATGTAGTTAACTAGTGATTATAATTGATTGTTTTTTATAAGATAAGTTTAATGCTAGCTAGCAACTTACCTTGGCTTACTGCATTCGCTTAACAGGCAGGCTCCTCGTGGAGTGCAATGTAATCAGGTGGTTAGAGCGTTGGACTAGTTAACTGTAAGGTTGTAAGATTGAATCCCCGAGCTGACATGGTGCAAATCTGTCGTTCTGCCCCTGAACAAGGCAGTTAACCCACCGTTCCTAGGCCGTCATTGAAAATAAGAATGTGTTCTTAACTGACTTGCCTAGTTAAATTAAGATTAAATAAAAGGTGTTAAAGAAATAAAATAAAAATCGGCCAAATCGGTGGCCAAAAATACCGATTTCCGATTGTTATGAAAACTTGAAATCAGCCCTAATTAATTTGGCCATTGCGATTAATCGGTCGACCTCTAATCACTACAGTGCAGGGCTCTGCCAGAACTGCTTACGTTGAAGGTCCCGATATTCCCATATTTTCAGAGTTACACTGAAATCCTGTACAGAGCAATGTTTGAGAAGGAAAGCCTGAATGTTGATCTGATGAACACTTCCGTCATATTAAAATCAAGGATTTGTATAAAAAATATTTTTAAAACGTCTGCTACAGGGGTGCCATCCAGACAGATATGGCGATGACAAGAATGCCAGGAATACCAAAGAAGGCACATTTTTGTCTGTCAGACAAATCATGAATGACTATGCATCTACAACGCCATGCTGCTAAAAAAATGTTGAGGGGAAGAAAATCTCCACAGTTGCTCTCCAAATCTCTGCAGTTCCCTTTTGAGTTTTAACTTCAAAATGCTTAAAACAATAAGATGGCATAAAATGCTGCTGAAACTCTATCCAAATTCATACTTGGAATGAAACTCTACACAACACCTAGCCTAAAATGAAGCCTAAAAAATAATAATATGGTCCTCTAATTTATCTGATTGTAAACCATATCTGATACAGTTTGGATAGAGGCTACAGAAAACAAATTGCGCCAACAAGGCCCCAGTGTGTTTCTCATGCTTGTTCTGCATGCCTACAAGGACAGCACAATAATTGTCTTCCGTCAGGAATGTAAGTTATAAAACCGAAGGCAATACAACATCACAAACACCAATTAAAGTATTGAATGAGTCTCTTCCACTTATTATAATGAGTCTCTTCCTCATTAATATAATGTAACAAAGTAAAAATCAATGAGGACATATTAGAGGAGACGAAACAGGTGTGCACTTTGTAAATAAACGGGATGATTGGAGTCTGCATCTTTAGGCCAGCTGACAGTGAACTTTTTTACATTCTCCTCAGTAGTGAGTTTCTCATCAATACAGAACATAATTTCTAATATGACTCTTATCTTTTAATACCAGTTTGTTGACAGGCAGGACCAGATGTTGAATTGCAGCTGCAACGACAAAAACCTACTGTTGATGATGCTGAATAAATAACAATCACATATTGCAACAAACCACACTAAGATCATATTAGCGCAATTTATTGACTAACCATGGATGGTGTCTCCATGAAAGATACAAATGGTTACTTTTCGGTTTGTTGATGATGTTGGTTATACAGACGTTTACAATAATAGCTACCTAGCTACTTGGCCTACATAACATGATTACCTAGCTAGCTTAGCTAAATAGTTTGCAGATACTGCTGTATGGAGCGAACCTTTTTACATAAGGTGAAATCAATTAATAGTTATTATTGTCTAAACGTATTAAACAAGATACAGCTGCAAACATCAATAGCAACTTGACAAATGTAATGCTCGTTGCAGTCTACACCTTCCTCTGGTGTTTGCCTTGTTGGCTTGTATGCTAACTGGGTAAGCGAACTAGCTTACAATATCAATTGCTTGTTGCTGAACTAAAGTATATGTACGTTTCTTTTTAGTTTAAAATCGACGAATTAGCCTTCATCTCCCATAAATGTGTAAATACAGCATACTTGAACTTTATAAAGTACATGAAAACATCGGATGCTGCGAAACGACAGTGTTGTTTGCTACAATTATTCACTTTGAATTCTCAAGCAGGCCGCCATCTTGCAAAGGGAAATTTGCAGCCTCGATATATTACGCTAAAGTGGCTAACATGCTAGCTAAACGCAACCCAAAGTTCTGCTCTATTCTGAAAAACATGTAACTTCTGTGCACATATGAAGAGATAGACACTCACCTCACATTCGGGGAAAAAGTACCGTGTAAGAAGTAAATGTGTTCTTATTGGGTTTAAAGGGCTGATGCTTTGTAAACCCGCTGTTGACGGACAGTAGACGGGTCGTAGCAGACAGAACGCTGCACCACATTTGTCTGTCGATGTCCTGGCAGGATTGTAGAAATTGTTACATAGAAAAAAAATACAGTACTTTCATGATGTACATTTGCATATTTTCTCAGTGCTTACTGTGTGTGTTAAAGATGGATTAAAACAGTGATTAGACATTAAGTCAACGTTGTCTAAACTACGCGATTTAAAAAATATATTTTTATTTGATATACCAAAGAGGATAATGTTGTGTAACGTTCAAACCATCCCCATAGACGAACTAAAGATCAATTGTCTTCCGCCTGACACAAAACATGCTTGTTGATCGTGATTTTTGATTTATCCAAAACAAAAATATAAGTAATAATGTGTCCACAGTTTAGATAAATAAAAATACATTTCTTGAATAATACAAATGATCGGTTGGTCGTTTACCTAACCTTCCCCTTTCTACAGAAACGGGGAAACTTTCAGATGCCTAACTAACATTATAATTAGAACATTTCTGATTTTCATATCAACGGGATATTCGTTGACTTATGCCAATTTTCGGTGTTTTTGTAATTAGATATTGTATATGGTCGTGGGTTCAAATGTTATGTTGCGTTCCAGAAACAGGAAATGTAGCCAAGTAACTTATTTTAGGCGGAACCTTTGATAAATAAGACTGAAAATACGGAATGTTTAGAAGAACGGCCCCAAAAAAAGTCATGTTTTATTTGTAATTTTCGTAGTCCCTTTATCTTTGTTTGGATAAAATGCATTTACGATCAGCAGAATTCAGCAAAGTCACGTAAACAATTGTTTCAATTTGTTATGTAGAAACAAGCAATTCAACTCATCTGAAACAAGCGATTTGTCTGGCGATGTTCGAGCACTCTTTAACTGCCTATCCAGATGATGAATGCATGTTCTTTGTACCAACAATTTTAAGACTCGAGGAACTAAATGCCTCTTCATTTGTGTATCTCAAGGTGGGTATACAATAGAAAATCGTTTTGATTGGTCCTTTGAGCAGCCTATGTATTCCTGAACCAGAATTTGGCTTTACAGGAGACGTTGATATGGCGAATCTCCATTAAGCCCAGGAAGCAGCCTTTCAAACTTAATGTCAAAATACGGTAGTTACTCACGAAAAATGGACTTCCGATTGACTAACTATCGTAATTTACGGCCGGTATGTACTTCTAAAAAAGGTCTAAATAAAAATGTACAAGCAACCAAATAAATGACTATTTTCCACCTCTAATGAATCGCTCAGGTCCCAAGGATCCCGGATAGCATTAACCTTCCTGCCATGCATAGGTCGAAAGTCTACAACAAATGTTTCGGTGCATGTAATTTTGCTATTTTTTATGTCGTTATGTAACAACGCGTTAAATGACAACATATAAAGTAATTACTTTTCTCCAAATAATTACCTAGGCAATTACTACAATCAATGTGTACAGCTTCCAGGCAGCTGTGCAGTATTGGTAATCCATCCACACATTCCTTTTAAAAACACCTATTGATGGGTCTTACGCCATTTTCGTGCTTCTTGGTTGTACCAGTAGAAATGATGCCCTTATAATTTATTTAATTTACCTACATAACAAAAAATTATTACATGCATATACACTACCCATGTTGTGCTTGGGATCCAGGTTTAGAAAGTAGTCTGCTATTTTAAATAAGAAGTGCCTGCTTAGCATACATTTGTGGTTAAGTAACCTTGTCAGAACAGTCAACCGATGGTCAATTTATTAAGCCTAACAAATAATGTGATTTTTGAAATTGGGCAGGAGACTGTGGATCTGTACGTTAGTGTGCGTTAGTTGCACACAATATCTCAGACAACACTGGCCTAATTTTGACAACTTGAATGAATGAGGCATCTTGCCATAGAGATCTGGCATTTACAAAATTACACTGATTGGCCAGATGGTGGCGCTATAACATGAAATTGAAAATACTGACTTTGAAGGGTCACGCCACTCACCCCGTTTGACCTAAAGCAGGGGTGGGCAATTCCAGTCCTCGAGGGCCTGATTGGTGTCAGTTTTGCCCCAACCCCAGCTAACACACCAAGACTCCAATAATCACCTAATCATGATCTTCAGTTTAGAATGCAATTTAAAATCAAACTTTATTCGTCACATGCGCCGAAAACAACAGGTGTAGACTCTACCGTGAAATGCTTACCTACTGTTAACCAACAGTCCAGTTCAAAAATAATAAAATATTTATCAAGTAGACTAAAATAAAATGTAATAATAAATAGTAACCCAATAAGAATAACAATAATGAGGCTATATACAAAGGGCACCGGTACCGAGTCAGTGTGCGGAGGTACAGGCTAGTTGAGGTAATCTGTACATGTAGGTGGGACGCAGTGACTATGAATAGGTAACAAACAAACAGCGAGGAGCAGCAGTGTACAAAATGGAGGGGATCTATGTAAATTGTTTGGTGGGGATTTTATGAATTGTTCAGCAGTCTTATGGCTTGGGGGTAGAAGCTGTTGAGGAGCCTTTTGGTCCTAGACTTGGCGCTCCGGTACCGCTTGGCGTGCGGTAGCAGAGAAAATAGTCTATAACTTGGGTGACTGGAGTCTGACAATTTTATGGGCTTTCCTCTGACACCGCTTTTTATATAGGTCCTGGATGGCAGGATGCTTGGGCTGTTCGCACTACCCTCTGTAGCGCCTTACAGCCAGATGCCCAGCAGTTGCCAGGTGGTGATGCAACTAGGATGCTCTCGATGGTGCAGCTGTAGAACCCTTTGAGGATCTGGGGACCCATGCCAAATCTTTTCAGTCTCCTGAGAGAGAAAAGGTTTTGTCGTGCCCTCTTCACTACTATCTTGGTATGTTTGGATCATGATAATTCTTTGGTGATGTGGACACCAAGGAATTTGAAACTCTCGACCTGCTCCACTACAGCCCCGTCGATGTTAATGGGGGCCTGTTCTTCCCACGTTTTCCAGTAATCCACGATCAGCTCCTTAGTCTTGCTCACATTGAGGGAGAGGTTGGTTGTCCTGGCACCACATTGCCAGTTCTCTGACCTCCCTGTAGGCCATCTCAGCATTGTCGGTGATCGGGCATACCACTGTTGTGTCAGTCAGCAAACTTGATGATGGCGTTGGAGTCGTGTTTGGCCACGCAGTCATGGGTAAACAGGGAATACAGGAGGGGACTAAGTACACAGCCCTGAGGGGCCCCAGTGTTAAGGATCAGTGTGGCAGACGTGTTGTTGCCTACTCTTACCACCTGGAGGCGGCCCGTCAGGAAGTCCAGGAACCAGTTGCAGAGGGAGGTGTTTAGTCCCAGAGTCCTTAGCTTAGTGATGAGCTTTGTGGGCACTATGGTGTTGAACGCTAAGCTTTATTCAATGAACAGCATTCTCATGTAGGTGTTCCTTTTGTCCAGGTGAGAAAGGGCGGTTTGGAATGCAATAGAGATTGCGTCATCTGTGGATCTGTTGGGGTGGTATGAGAATTGGAGTGGGTCTAAGGTGTCCGGGAGGATGCTTTTGATGTGAGCCATGAACAGCCTTTCAAAGCACTTCATGGCTACCGACTATGGTCTGCTTGAAACATGTAGGTATTACCGACTCAGTCAGGGAGAGGTTGAAAATGTCAGTGAAGGCCTCCCGGGTGGCGCAGTGGTCTAGGGCACTGCATCGTAGCGCTAGCTGTGCCACCAGAGACACAATTGGCCTAGCGTCGTCCGGGTTAGGGAGGGTTTGGCCGGAGGGATATCCTTGTCTCATTGCGCACTAGCGACTCCTGTGGTGGGCCGGGCGCAGTGCACGCTAACCAGGTCGCCAGGTGCACGGTGTTTCCTCCAACACATTGGTGCGGCTGGCTTCCGGGTTGGATGATCACTGTGTTAAGAAGCAGTGCGGTTGGGTTGTGTTTCGGGGGACGCATGGCTTTCAACCTTCTTCTCTCCCGAGCCCGTACGAGAGTTGTAGCGATAAGACAAGATAGTAACTACCAACAATTGGATACCACGAAAAGGGGGTAAAATTACAAATTATGTTTTTTAAATGTCAGTGAAGACACTTGACAGTTGGTCCGTGCATGCTTTGAGTACACATCCTGGTAATCCGTCTGGCCCAGCAGCTTTGTGAATGTTGACCTGTGTAAAGGTTTTGTTCACATCGGCTACCGAGAGCGTTATCTCCCAGTCATCCAAAACATCTAGTGAAAAACACTTCAAATGCTACACTTCTGGTTAAAACACGTTATTTTCCAGACAAGTACCTAAAACATAATGGCAGCTATTGACCACTAAACATTCACGGGGGCGTGGTCTGGCACAAATACCCATACAGTGCATTTGTAAAGTATTCAGATCCCTTGACTTTTCCACATTTTGTTACGTTACTGTCTAATTCTAAAAATAGTTTTACAACCTACACGCAGTAACCCATAATGACAAAGCAAAAACAGTTTTATACATTTTTTTGCACCTTTTATTAAAAATATTAATTATATTTACCTAGGTATTCAGACCCTTTACTCAGTACTTTGTTGAAGTATTCTTGGGTATGACGCTACAAGCTTGGCACCTTTTATTTGGGGAGTTTCTCCCATTTTTCTCTGCAGATCCTCTCAAGCTCTGTCAGCTAGCAACTTACCTTGACTTACTGCATTTGCGTAACAGACAGTCTCCTTGTGGAGTGCAATGAGAGAGAGGCAGGCCGTTATTGCGTTGGTCTCGTTAACTGTAAGGTTGCAAGATTGGATCCCCCGAGCTGATAAGGCAGTTAACCCACCGTTCCCAGGCCGTCATTGAAAATAAGAATGTGTTCTTAACTGACTTGCCTAGTTAAATAAAGATTAAATAAAGGTGTAAAAAAATCACCGCACAAAAATACCAATTTCCGATTGTTATGAAAACTTGAAATCGGCCCTAATTAATCATTACGATTAATCAGTCGACCTCTAATACAGTGTGTGCAAATGAAGTAAGGAGGTAAGACAATAAATAGGCCAATAGTGGCGAAGTAATTACAATTTAGCAATTTACACTGGAGTGATATATGTGCAGATGAGGATGTGCAAGTAGAAATACTGGTGTGCAAAAGAGCAGAAAAACAGAAACATATGGGGATGAGGTAGGTAGTTGGTTGGATGGGCTATTTACAAATGGGCTGTGTACAGCTGCAGCGGTCGGTAAGCTGCTCTGACAGCTGACGCTTAAAGTTAGTGAGGGTGATAAGTCTCCAACTTCAGTGATTTTTGCTATTTGTTTCAGTCATTGGCAGCAGAGAACTGGAAGGAAAGGCGGCCAAAGCAGGTGTTGGCTTTGGGGTTGACCAGTGAAATATACCTGCTATAGTGCGTGCTATGAGTGGGTGTTGCTATGGTGACCAGTGAGCTGAGATAAGGAGGAGCTATACCTAGCAAAGATTTATAGACCTGGAGCCAGTGCGTTTGGCGACGAATATGTAGCGAGGACCAGCCAACGAGAGCATACAGGTTGCAGTGGTGGGTAGTATTTGGGGCTTTGGTGACAAAATGGATGGCACTGTGATAGACTGCATCTAATTTGCTGAGTAGAGTGTTGGAGGCTAATTTGTAAATAACATCACCAAAGTCAAGGATCTGTAGGATAGTCAGTTTTACGAGGGTAAGTTTGGCAGCATGAGTGAAGAAGGCTTTGTTGTGAAATCAGAAGCCGATTCTAGATTTAACTTTGGATTGGAGATTCTTAATGTGAGTCTAGAAGGAGAGTTTACAGTCCAGCCAGACACCTAGGTATTTATAGTTGTCCACATATTCTAAGTCAGAACCGTCCAGAGTAGTGATGCTAGTCAGGCGGGTGCGATCAGTTGAAGAGCATGCATTTCATTTTACTAGCATTTAAGAGCAGTTCTGAGGCCATGTAAGGAGTGTTGGAGGTTTATTAACACAGTGTCCAAAGAAGGGACAGATGTGTACAGAATGGTGTCGTCTGCGAAGAGATAGATCAATGAGTCACCTGCAGCAAGAACGACATCATTGATATATACAGAGAAAAGAGTCGGCCCAAGAATTGAACCCTGTGGCACCCCCATAGAGACTGCCAGAGGTCCGGACAACATGCCCTCCGATTTGACACACTGTACTTTATCTGAGAAGTAGTTAGTGAACCAGGCGAGGCAGTCATTTGAGAAACCAAGGCTGTTGAGCCTGCCGATTTTAAGAATGCGGTGATTGACAGAGTTGAAAGACTCCATAATTTGCAAATAAATTCAGTAAAAATCCTACAATGTGATTTTCTGGATTTTTTTTCTTCTCATTTTGTCTGTCATAGTTGAAGTGTACCTATGATGAAAATTACAGGCCTCTCTCATCTTTTTAAGTGGGAGAACTTGCACAATTGGTGGCAGACTAAATACTTTTTTGCCCCACTGTATTTATTTATCTACTTTCCTAATATTAAGCACATTGCTTATCTTTACAACAGAAGTATAGCCTACCTGGCTGGCATGAAAATGAACAGTCAGGTAGGGCAAATTCGCTATAAGTGCATAGATTTCATGTATTTTTTCCCGCTGCCCCTGTTTCGAGACAGGTGCATGATAATGGTCCATTCTAAATCAAAACCAATTTCACACATATATTATTTAGTATATGTAAAGACAAGATTATATCAAGAATAGTCTGATGGCTGATAATATTAACCTATCACTTGTGAATGATGCCCAGCATAAGGCAAGAAACAATGCCTCTTTTTGTGACTTTTTAGAATCATAGTCGCACACCTCATGTAGCCTAGTCCATAAACCGCTAAAGTGGCCAAATAGCTTGTTAAAATTAAGCACATTAATCTGCTTTACAAGGGGTGTAGAGCGTAACTGGCATACATAAGCAGCGAGTGAGTTTCAAGTTTGGGGAAGATAATTTTCACCATAAAAATCCACCTTTTTATAATAAAAGCATTACTTGCATAAGCGCATTTGCTGTCACCTTTTGATAATTGTGTTTTCCCGCTAATGGAACATTTGCGCTTATAGCCTACTGCCATGTGTGCATTGCTGCGCTTATAATGTTAAGAAATAGCCTAATGGTTTAGATTGTTTAGCTTAAAATGTTCATAATCTGTTTTGTCAGCCACGTTTTTTTAATGCTAGTGGTTGTATTAATTTGGGATCTATCCTATCCCCTACTGTCCCAGACTGTTTAGAATATTAATTTCTTGCACAGAATAGGACAAATGTTGTACTATGGGGTATATAAGATTAACATAGGCTAGTGCTTTTCTGTTCGTTAGGCCTACTAATTTTTTGGGGCTGACAAAGTAAATGTGGACAGTTCTTCCAATATCTTCACTATGCACCTCGGATTTGGATAAGGACACACAGTCACTTGTAGCCTGTGAGAAAGACCTGATCACGTGATTGAGAGCAATACGAGTGAGAGGTGTTCGAGGCGCGCAGGACTCCGGAAGAAGGGCACAACGCGGCCACTGGCCGCAGAAGGCATGAATTTTTTAAGGATGCATTACGGCCACACAAAGGGGATTGCCGCCGTGAAATTCTAGGCATTATCCAGTGCTTGTCAGATAGTGAATACGAGACTGATGATGTTTGTACAGCCTGTGCAAAAAAACAAAGCCGAGCTCATTCCATTCAAGCATCTTTTTCGCATCATGCAGCCTTACAATGTATAACACATCGACAACGTTTGTAGAACAACTAAAGTGTCATTAATAACTCTAAATGAAGCATATAGGAGTACCTATTTCTTTGTTAACTGCTCTACACAGAATAGCCACGTGCGCACTCCCTCAAATCGTTTGGAGAAAATATCCCTTCTATTTATATTATTCAGCTTAGTTCAATTGTATTCTTCATACTATAAAATATTTATACGAAATTCTAAGCAAATATTGGCTGCTAAATGAACTAGTGTAGCCCACAGCCATTTGGCATGACCAGATCAGGACCTAACATAATGACAACTCAGAGTATGTTATTCTGTTCTTCTGACTACATTGCCTTCATGTCATGCTAATTTAGACCTGTCTAAATTACATGGATTTATTAGACTTTTTAAAATGTAATGGTCTGCTTCAGTGGCTTGAAGGCTCTGTGTGGAAGCCTGGCGATGCTCAATGTGTATGTTAACTAGCTGTAAATTACCGTGAGAATGACAGTTATTTGCTTGACAATCACCTGCTGATTAAATTTCGTGACCGCTCTAGGCGTGTGCCTTTACAAATCGTGTCCGATCAATTGAATTTAACACAGGTGGACTCCAATCAAGTTGTAGAAATATCTCAAGGGTGATTAATGAAAACAGGATGCACCTGAGCTCAATTTCGAGTCTCATAGCAAAGAGTCTGAAATACTTATGTAAATAGGCTATTTCTGTTATTTTCTATAAATTTGCTAAAATGCCTAAACCTGTTTTCGCTTTGTCATTATGGGATAGTGTGTAGATTGAGGATTTTTTTATTTTATTTAATCAATTTTAGAATAAGGCTGTAACGTAACATTTTCTGGGTTTTGAAAGAAAAACAGATTTTCTGTCCATTTAAAATAACATCAAATTGATCAGAAATAATGTGTAGACATTGTTAATGTTGTAAATGACTATTGTAGCTGGAAACGGCAGATTTTTTATGGAATATCTACATAGACGTACAGAGGCCCATTATCAGCAACCATCACGCCTGTGTTCCAATGGCACGTTGTTAGCTAATCCAAGTTTATCATTTTAAAAGGCTAATTGATCATTAGAAAACCCTTTTGCAATTATGTTAGCACAGCTGAAAACTGTTCTTCTGATTTAAAGAAGCAATAAAACTGTCCTTGTTTAGACTAATTGAGTTTCTGTAGCGTCAGCGTTGTACGAAGATCTCGTACAACGCTCGTACTCTGTGTATTACTCCCTTCACAGAACAGTGCAAACTGGCCCTAACCAGAATAGAAAGAGTAGTGGGAGGCCCTGGTGCACAACTGAGCAAGAGGACAAGTACATTAGTGTTGAGTTGGAGAAACAGAGGCCTCACAAGTCCTCAACTGGCAGCTTCATTAAATAGTCCCTGCAAAACACCAGTCTCAACATCAGCAGTGAGGAGGCGACTCCGGGATGCTGGCCTTCTAGGCAGAGTTGCAAAGAAAAAGCCATATCTCAGACTGGCCAATAAAAAGAAAAGATTAAGATGGGCAAAAGAACACAGACACTGGACAGAGCAACTCTGCCTAGAATGCCAGCATCCCGGAGTCGCCTCTTCACTTTTGAGACTGGTGTTTTGCGGGTACTATTTACCTTGTCACAACTGAACTGATTTTGTCAAACACATTAAGAAGGAAAGAAATTCCACAAATGAACTTTTAGAAGGCACACCTGTTAATGGAAATGCATTCCAGGTGACTACCTCATGAAGCTGGTTAAGAGTGTGCAAAGCTGTCATCAAGACAAAGGGTGGCTACTTCGAAGAATATGAAATATATTTTGTTTGAACACTTTCTATCTATCGCTCTCTTGTCAGACAGTGTTCTGCCTCTCTTCTAAACAGTCAGTCAGTCGTACTGGTGGCTGGCTGGCCCCTCATTCTCATCAGACCTTAATGCCCGCTGAATAGGACAGCTGTGTTGACAGTCTCTGTGCAGGGCCCCAGTGCATCATGGGGCATGGCCTTTGTGATCAGCCCTGATCTGAGCACGCTCCACTGCCGCTCCACTTGCACTGGCTTGACCTCTGTTCACCCTGTCTACTCCCTGCACAACATGAGAGGGAGAGAACTTGTCGGTCGCCGCATTGGCATGGAACAGACTGTACTGAAGTCTTCCCTCTGGCTGACTACAGCAGCAACTTCATAGATGCATCCCATATGGCACCCTATTCCAAATATAGTGCACTAAATTTGACAAGATGCCTATGGTCATTGGTGCACTATATATGGAATGGGGAGCCATTTGAGATGCATCCCACCTCACTACTTTATAACTTCTGTAGAGGTGACTAACTTCAGTGGCCCCATCACAGCCTCATTTGGACCTGAGAGTCTCTCCATAAATTCAAATACGTCATGTGTTTATGTTGATCTTTCCACTGCACCAAGTAGATACAGTATTTGCTAAGGAAGATGACCCGGATAGTTCAGTAGGATATAAGTGTCCTAGCCAACTTGTTGTTTTGGTATCCAGTAAGAGTAAAGAGAGTGCAGGGGGGGGGGGGGGGGGATTGCATGAGTTAAATAATGATTGCAAAGTTAAATAAACCATACAGCTATGTGCATGGGCTACTTTTACCAATATCCACCCCCAAAAGATTTAAAGCACATTTACCTGAAAAACATTGCAAATGCAAAGTTTGTTAACACAACGACGGTTTGTGCCGTTTGTGCAGTCATTCTGTTACCAAACTTTGCTCTTTTAAGTTAGTGTTTTTGTCAAATGTTCTGTGGAAATTGTTAAAAGTAGTCCTTGTGCGTAGTTGTATGGTTTGTTTAACTTTGCAATCATTGTTTTTTGTTTGACATACATTTTAGAGTATTAAATCTCTGTCTCAGTGTCATTCTCTTACCATGGAATTTCCCCAGAGTAAAGATTTTTCTGTCTGGTTGAAACGCTTCATCGTCTCAAGGGTACCCCTGGCCATTTTGGATGGGGGAAATAAAGTGACAAGGAGCTCAGCTTATAGTAAATTATGTGTGTATGTATTGAGAAGAAGCTGTGTTTTTGCATCGTAGCTCTTATCTGACTGAACAATATTTGCTACAGCAGTTTTTTTTAAGGTTAAAAACATGTAGGCCTATTAGGGTACAAATAAAACATTGGAGAAATAAAAGTAAAAGTAAAGTAAAATCACAGCCTATCATCCCCTCTGTAAAAGATAACATTTAACGAAACACATTGCGTAACAGCCAATTTAGACTACACTAGACTTCCCATCAATATTGCAGAGATTTCTTTTATATAAGACATTTTGTGTGCCATATAAGGTCAGTGTGCCGTGAAGGAGTCAACCATCCAGTGGTGGGTTTCAGCATTGTCCCAGCATGCCCTATAAACCTGACAGTGGGGATAGCAGCTCGAACTTGCCTGTCTGTTTCCTAGGCCTCTGGCTGACCCATTTGACCAGACTAAACAAGCCAGTGCCCTCTAGTCTACTGGGCCAATGTTCAACCACTCCATCCAGATGCTTGCAAGCAATTAGACATCCACATGCAAAGCCGCAGGAGGGGGGCTAGGGAAGGGGAGGGGGAGGTTACTTTAGGGCGTTTGGCACTGTTGCCATAGAAAAGCCAACAGTCACTCTGCATCCAGCTTGAAGAAAGGTCAGGTAGATCATCTGTCTTTTGTTAATTTTTCTTTTTTTATTCTCCTTGACCTCTTGCTTAGCTACGGTTGCCTGGGTAAAAACTGAACCTTACTTATTTTTTTACAGGCTTGTGGAAGAACAGGAAGGTTCATTTGCATTTCAACGCAACATTTTACAACAAATAGACAATAGCTGTGAAGGGTATGTGACGATTAAAACTGATCATGTGTTTTAGTGTTATTTGCATGCCTTGTTATTGGAGGTGTGGTTGTGAAGCCGAACATTATTGTTCGACGTTCGCCTTTGCAACCAGAGGAAATGTCAAAATGTATGTCACGCTTGACTTTTATCCACATTGTGCCTCCATGCATACTAACCTAATAACCATGTATTAATGCTTTGGACCAAAGTCCAAAACATGACAACATGGAACATATAACCATAATCATCATAATGATGTAGGAGTGCAGACTACTTCAAACCCACAATACTCCACATGTTCCCCAGCCCTCTGCATCCAGCCCCCATCCCTGTGACACAGCAACCCTAAGGCCTGACCCCCATAGCACGGGCAGGCATTTGATTTGTGTCCTGATCCATCAGCCCCTCCACAGGAACAACTGTCCAGCCCCATTGTGAAGAACCAAGGGGAACCTCTTTTCACCCTCTACCCAATCAGCTCTGCCCCCCATCCTCATTTCAAAATGTGCAAGACATCAGGTCATTGCTGTCTGTCCAGTGTCTACCCTTTCTTTCTCGACACAACCGCCCTCTTGCTCTCTCTCTCATATGGTTCCCCGGGGTTGAGCTGTGGTTGTTTTTTAACCAAGTACGTCCAATGTCATCATGCGTTCTATTAGCCCTGTGCATCCATTTTGCACCAGTCAAACCTCCTATTCTTGTGGTTCATATCAACATATTGCTAGCAGAGAAATGGCTAACCAGAGAGCGAGAGAGAGAGAAACTGTACTGCTTCCTCCTGCCTTGTTTTCATCAGAACTGCGTCGACCCGAGTGTGTCGGAATCATTCTTGACATGCTCCACTGCCTCTCTCTCTTTTTAATGTTTGATGTCTCTGGAGGGAGAGCGAGGCAGGAGAGAGGAATGAAAGACTACATGAGCGCAAGAGAGAGAATTAGTGGGAGCGAGAGCGAGGGAGTGTGCAAGAGAGAAAGAGGGAGGGAGGGGGGAAGCTGTGAGAGTGATCAACATTTAGCCAATGAGTGCCCGACCATAGATAGATGGTGTGTTGAGTGATCAGGTTGTCTGATGGACAGACTTGGGTAGCTCAGGAAATTGTGAGATTCAGACCTGGGTCCAAATAGTTTTTGAAATCTTTCAAATACGATGACTGCTTGATTGATTCTGCCTTGAGATGGGTGGGTTTGCACTTTTTGGGTATATTCCATTGGTTTCATTGTGTCAGGCAGGGCCCATGCATCCCAAAAATCTGAATGTGTATTAAGTATGTAAGGAAGGATGGGGGGTGGTCAGAAATATGGGTTAGGCCTCCCATCTGCAAATTAGAGAATTTTAGCAATTTTCTGACACCTGAAACAGCTTTTTCCTGCAATCTGAGCCATAATCATAATGCTTAATTCTATGTAAGATTTTTTTATTTTTAAGAAACAAAATATGCTTCTCTGTAAAAATCTGGATAAGAGATTGAAAGGAATGTGAGTCTTATTCAGTACATTTAGTAATTGCTTGCTTCTCTAAAGTCTACCAATCTTGCCACTTGTCATCTCACACCAAACTGTGCATGTACAGGCCATCAAATCAAAGGCATCAAGTTTTTTTTTTTTTACAAAAATGAAAATATGTCAGTTTGTCTCTCACATGGTTGGAGTAATATGTTCAACTACTTACTACAATGGCCCAAATCTAGCTTGTGCCTTTTAGATTTTGATCAAATCAATTAAGAATTTTTCACTTCTCATTGACGTCTTAAACCCCAGCCTGGTTTTGCAAGCGCTCCCGGAAGTCTTGCGATGTTACGCCTCTGGGTTTAGAAATTCTATGGCTCAATGAAGCACATCTAAAGTATTTGAAAGGGGTTGAATACTATTTGATCCCAGTGCTGTGTTTGTGATGTAGCTATTATGGTCTTTGTTCTCGCTGGGATGTAGTTTCAGATAATAGGATGCTAATGCTAGTCTAGCTAACACCTAAAACTCTGTCCTCCTGACTTCAGAGTCTGGAATGACTCTATGATGTTGTCGGCACAATGCGTCGACAATAACCGGGGCTGTGCTTTTACTGTTTGGTTCGCCTCTGTGTCTTTATCACTCAAACACCCCAGCCACACACAGCCCCCAAGCGCCGGCCGTTTAAATTACAATGGTTGGATTTTCAAATCCAAACAACGAGAGGTCTCAACCCCTGAGAAAAAATTACATTTCAGAGAACCAATCAAACCTGTTGCACAATTACTGAGTAAATATTGCATTAACAAACAGCCTCCTTTCCAGACCACTGTGGTCAAAGCTCTCCGTGCGCTGTGAGTCACGTCGGTTGTGTCAGCCAGGCTATGCTAAGGCTCCACTGACCCCTAACCTCACAGCCACAATATACGCTGGCTGGCATAAATCTAATCAAATAAAATGTATTTGTCACATGCGTTGAATACAACGGGTGTAGACCTGACCGGGAAATGCTTACTTACAAGCCCTTAACCAACAATGCAGTTTAAGAAAGAGTTAAGAAAATATTTACCAAATAAACTAAAGTTTTAAAAAATTATTCAAGTAACACAATAAAATTACAATAACGAGGCTATATACAGGGGTACCGGTACCAAGTCAATGTGCGGGGGTACAGGTTAATCGAGGTAATTTGTACATGTAGGTAGGGGTACGTGAAATGTGAAAGAACACATTTTCTATTGTGTGAATATTCTGCATAGTAAGAAGTTGGCTACATTTGGTAAATCCAGCGGTGTGGTTCAGTGGCAAAACAAACTTTTAATTCTAAAACTGGGCCACCATTTTGTTAAATTGTTGTTTTGGTTTGTTGGTGTGCTGCAGTATTCTAGTCAGGGAGAGAAGGACCTGCATAGGCCTCTGTTAATACTGCATATGTCCCAAATGGCACCCTATTCCCTATATAGTGCACTACTTTCATTTGACATTTTTGTCATTTAGCAGATGCTCTTATCCAGAGCGACTTACAGTAGTGAGTGAGTGAGTGCATACATTTTCAAATTTGTTCGTACTTTCAACCAGAGCCCCAGTGTAACTCGTAACATTTTCCCCTCTTCATCTTTCGGAGATCTGCCAGACGATCCCAATGTAGAATGGAGCATCTCAATGGCCTCCTCTCTAATCCTGAAGCACATCAGAGCACACTCCATCAACCTGGTATGATGACCAACTCATCACTGAATCTCACTATTATTTCTCATCCTGAAAAATGCTAGAAAATTTGTGTAGACTGTTGTGTGTATCGGTTTTTGCACCACATTTTTCTGATCATTGTCAATCGTGCTTTGTATCTGCGTATGTCTCTCACAGGCTTCCCAAGATCCAATAATGAAATGAAAGAGGGCCATATCTTTCTTTCTTTGTATTAACCCCACATTACATGTATATTAGCCTAATTCCAGATTGGTTTGTGCTGTCTGTCTGGTCAACTTCTATAGTCATTGTCATGCAAAATAATGGCAATGAGCATAGGAGTTGGCAAGACGGCCAAACTGATCTGGGACTTGGCTACATTTAAACATCTCTCAGGAACAACATGGCTGCCGTCTGCAGCAACAGAATGTGGTTGTGGTGCTGGTTGGAGCTCAGGTCATTGTTGGCATGTTTACTCGTTACAGGACATTTATCAAAAGGAATTTGGGAATTGAGATCTTAACAAAAAATATGTCTGTACTCAACCATTAGTATTCTGACAAAAGCTGAATGCAGTCTTTCACAGATAGATAAATAAATAAGCATGAGAGGGCACAGCAGGATGCTAGCAGTTTCACTTAAGAACCAAGCATCTCAGTGTAGGCTATCCCACTGATCTGTGTAAAAAAAAAAATCTAAGACAAAAATCTATTGGATGGTTATGTCTTCCCCATCCTGTTAAGGATAATGCACAAAAATGAACTAGATCATAAAAGAGACTACAGAAATATCATATTTCACTTTTCCCATAATATAACCTATTCATCCTATTGGTTTACTGCTGTTAGAGTTTTTAGCATGTTAAGTCCAAGCCTAGAATAAGCAAAGAATGAGTTAAAGCAGATATCCACCTCTCTCCCCTCTTGGAAGCCATTGTTATTATCTGTTTGCTTTGACAACAACGAATATTTCTAGAAACGGGTGTTTATATGTGTAATTATATATATTTTTCTCTTCCAAGTAGGGCTGGGAATTGCCAGGAACCTCACAATACGAAATTATCACGACCCTAGGTGCCGATATGATATGTATTGCGATTCTATACTGTGATTTTATTGCGATTCGATGTTCCAAACATATTGCTCACCATATGTCTTCTACCAAGGAACAAGAGAGAGCCATGAGAAAACAAGTTTTAATCCGTCATGGAAATAAAAGTGCTGAAAACGATGGAGAACAAGCTCTGAATAAAAAATACTGGAGTTTTGGTGCAGCTACACCAAACTAGCACAAATGATATTGTGATATAGTCAAAAATGATACAGTACGATATCATCAAAAATAATATCCCCCCCCCCCATCACTACCTCTAAGCCACCTCTGGCAGATTTAAAATATTTCCCTTAGGCCAGTACATGGGTTAGATTATAAGGTGGGTGGTGTCCTACTTTATGTTTGGTTTCAGGGGCATAGTCATGGTCAGCATTTAGCCTCTGCCTCACTCACTCACTCTCAAACTACTGTGTCTTTAGTCAAGTAATTTTTCTTTCTCCTTTCTCTTTTCATCTCAGACTAGCCACCCGGACAGCTGATTAAACTGTGGCTTTGCAGTACCAAAGAATTTCTGCAGAAACTGTCAGAAAACCGTCTCCGGGAAGCTCATCTGTGTGCTCGTCGTTCTCACCAGGGTCTTGACCTGACTGCAGTTTAGCGCTGTAACCGATTTCAGTGTGCAAATGCTCAACTTCGATGGCCACTGGCACGCTGGAGAAGTGTGCTCTTTATGGATGAATCCCAGTTTCAACTGTACTAGGTAGATGGCAGACATGATGTATGGCGACGTGTGGGCAAGCGGTTTGCTGATGTCATCGTTGTGAATAGAGTGTCCCATAGTGGCAGTGGGGCATTTTATCAATGGCAATTTGAATGCACAGAGATACCGTGATGAGATCCTGAGGCCCATTGTCTTGCCATTCATCCGCCACAATCACCTCATGTTTCAGCATGATAATGCACGATCTGTACACAATTTGTACAACAGAGTGCTCCAGTTCTCGCCAATATCCAGCAACTTTGCACAGCCATTGAAGAGGAGTGGGACAACATTCCACAGGCTACAATCAACAGCTTGATCAACTCTATGCAAAGGAGATGTGTCGCGCTGCATGAGGCAAATGATGGTCACACCAGATGCTGACTGGTTTTCTGATCCAACCCCCCTACTTCTTTTGTGACCAACAGATGCAGAAATGATTAAATAGTTTACAAACCATGTTTGTAGATTAGGCCTTAATGAATTTAACTCAGTAATGTCTTTGAAATTGTTGCAAGTTAGGTTTAATATTTTTGTTCAATGTATTTATTTTGTATATAGCCTACATTTCACATTGATATTTAATAGCTATCTTATGCTGTGGCATAAAATATCTTCAAATGTACACTTTTGTTGTTTCAGGTGCTGACCTTCGATGGAAGAGGAGTGGCCATAGCAATCACACTGCCATCTACAAGTCTATCAGGTACGAACTAGACTAGACTATGTCCTTAAAACACTGTCCGTCATTGTAAGCCGGACCTGTGTGTGTCCTTTAGATTGAATTGTATGTTAATAGTGTGTTTTTGATCCGTTTGTGGCAAGCACATGCTGTCCCAAGGGAAGTACTCTAGGAAACACATATTGTCCACAGATCCAGGACCTATGCCAGGAACCAGCCCTGTAGGCTACATTCCTAGACTCCATAATTATAAAGCATACACACACCACATGCTAAACATCTCGGCACACATTAACCCCCCCCCCCCCACACACACAGACACACACACACCCCACCCCCCACACATTGTTGCATAGTTGAGAGGTCGACCAAACCCACACTCCACCGCTGGATCTGCAGATGGCCCTGCTCTCAGAAACCCACATAAAATCCATTCCTAACGAGAGTAGGGAGGAGAACTAGCGAATGAGAGAGGAGAACTGGAGAGGACACCAGTCCAACAGTTGCATCAAACTATTGTGAAATTTAATTAAGAATGTTTGGTCATGTCATAGTCTCCCGTGATGATAAACTAATAGATGTTAAAAATGTAGTAGCTGGCCAGCGCGCACAGGAGATTTGGTTTTGGGTTCCCTCAGGAATTATTGTGATGTGTACGTAGCTACATTACAGTACAGTAAGGTTTACACAGTGAGTAAAGAAAACACTGAAATAGTATGATATGTTACATTTGGTATGGTTATATAAGACAGATGATTACTTAAGGCAAGGTCAGGGTGAATGGGTGGGTGTATAACGTGAATGTCTAGCAACCCAAAGGTAACGTTAGCCACCTAGCTAGAATTCGTAACACATCATACATTTAGCAAATTCGTAACATATTGTACTCTGCAAATTCGTAACATATAATACGAAATAGGTGATGGACATTCATAAATGAATACATGCCATGTGATTTACGTACATAATAATATGAAATGCTCCGAGACCAGGTTGATCTGAGCTGAGCCTCCATGGCTCTCCTCCAACACCCAGACCTCATCTCTTGTCTGGGAAGATGAGTTTGTGTTGTCCAGATCACATCCCATGATTCCCATTAGACTTAGACCCACAAGTGATGCACACCGTTTTCTCCACCATGCCAAATCCTCAGGATTTGCTGTATGGAGTTTTATTTTTGTCTCTTGGTTTAAATTTAAAAAACATTGTGAAAGTGTATGTATAAGGCCATCTGTATTTCGTCAACTTGGATTAAGTCTCCAATGAGATCCTGTACTGAACAGGGAAGAGGAGAAGTGAAGAGTTCTCTAGCTTTCAGTCACTGGTGAGAGTGGGAGAGGAGAGGGAGAGTTACTGTAGCGAATGTGAAATATGACATGGATCATCCAGAGACCATAATCCATCCATAAATTACCATGAACCACATGACAATTCATTAGAAAACATCAACAGGTTGACAACCATCCCCAATTGCATATTATCTTATTCCTAACATTTCAGAGGTTACTTTGCTGCCTTGCTACTTTCCCTTGTGAAGGCTTAAAGATGTTGACCTTTTACCCATTTGAGCTGCAGCCAGGGAAACGGAACCTTCGGGTTTAATATGGCTGGAAGGGCCATACTGTGTCCTGATAATTATTGTGTATTGTTCACTCATACAAAGTCTTTCACTGCCCAGAACTTTGGAAATGTAATTAGTTCCCAGTCCAGATTGTATTTAACTATTTGTTTTTCTTGCAAGTCAAAGTTTGTCTGCTTAGTCCTCAATAACTACTGTTTTTTTTCTTGCCCCTCCCAACAGCTATCTCACTTCTACTGGGAAGTACCAGATGGTGAGTATTTTTTATTTGACCGAGCCCTTATCAGAAATTACACATCTAAAACCATTTGCATCAGTTACATGATATGTTGCATGTTGGTAAACAGAGTTTTGAACTACAAATCTAAACTGGTACACGTATAAGCTCGTAAGGACAACAAGGGAGAACTAATCTAAAGCAGTGTAGTAGGAACTGGAGCCTAAGAAAATACCGCCATCTAGTGTTGAAATTAGTGTGTGTCACTTGCACTTAGTCAGCTGGTGGCAGAAGGGAGTAGATGGGGACACAACAAACTGGGTGATATTCCTGTAATTGTAAATAGACTGAATATGAATGAAGTACCTAAAGATTCTGCAGGAACTTTATTGTTAGTCAGCCTATTCACAATTACAATAATAAAAGACAGAGGGCATTTTACAAGTGGACCTATAACTCCCCTTTATCAGTCGCCATTTGTCCCTTTCTCCCGACTGGATGTGAATCTATTGCCATACAACAACCCCCTCCTCTGTTACACTTGTGTTTCCGCCAACACTTTATGGCTTTAGCCTTTGTAAGATAGTGGAACCACATCATCATAGCCCCTCCTAAAGCTTTGCACTGCTCAGGCCAGGGTCCAACTTTTAAACTCCTCTTAATGTAGCAGATGGGCAGATCTCTCTCTCTCTCTCTCGTTAACTCCATCTTGGCTCCATCTATCTGCCTGACATCTGATTCAAACCTTCCTCTTACATAATATTCAGACCATTGAACCCAGCTGGATCTTGACTATTATTTGTGAATTAATTGTAAATTAAGTAGTTACTGCTATTACTAGATACATTATGGCTCACAGTAGAAAATATTGCATGTTTTAAGTGTTATTAGACCTATAGAGTGACTTTCTTGATCAGTGTTTTGAACAAACAAAACCATTTACCACTCTATACCCAGTCCTCCTTTCCCTTAATCTAGGGAACAGACGAGAGAGATGTCACATTTCTATTACTATAGGATGTGAGATCAACCTGTTCATTAGAATTGTATTTTTTATAATTTCACCTTTATTTAACCAGGTAGGCCAGTTGAGAACAAGTTCTCATTTACAACTGCGACCTGGCCAAGATAAAGCAAAGCAGTGCGACACAAACAACCCTACAGAGTTACACATGGAAAAACAAGCCTACAGTCAATAACACAATAGAAAAGTCTATATACAGTGTGTGCAAATGAGGTAAGATTAGGAAGGTAAGGCAATAAATTGGCCGTAGTGGTGAAGTAATTACAATTTAGCAATTAAACACTGGAGTGATAGATGTGCAGAAGATGAATGTGCAAGTAGAGATACTGGGGTGCAGCGGAGAAAAGAAAAAAAAGAACAATATGGGGATGAGGTAGTTGGATGAGCTATTTACAGGTGGGCTATGTACAGGTGCAATGATCTGTAAGCTGCTCTGACAGCTGATTTCTGCCAGGACCCTTTGATTTAATGATGAAAATTGTTGGGAGAGGGGATGTTTTTTCACTAGTTGATTAGCTGTAAACATGCCACACCCAGACCTTCAAGTGTGCTTTCAAATTGGTACTCTGGGTTCGGTGTTGAGCGGGAGAGATAAGCATCAATGTGATTCTAAAGCTTGTTAGCAAAGCTGCATACTATTCTCCCCTCTCATTTTCACTAGCTTACCTAAAGCCTCTTTTCCCCCATGAACCATTTACTGTAGATATCCTAGTTTCACAGTCTCCTTAAAATATGTAAATGATCACTGTTTTTCATAGACATGTTGCTTAAGGCTAGCCACCGCACCCTCATAGGGTAATTGTCTTCCCATAATCATATCACAATCAACTTTTACCAGTTGAATGTCAACAAAAATATAATACTTAAATATAATATTATAAAAATTCTCTGAAATATTTTATTAGAATATGCAAATTGCACAGTATGTAATTACAGTGCATTTGGAAAATATTCAGGCCCCTTCACTTTTTCCACATTTTGTTACATTACAGCCTTATTCTAAAATTGACAAAAATCAGATTTAAAGAAGCAATAAAACTGGCCATCTTTAGACTAGTTGAGTATCTGGAGCATCAGTATTTGTGGGTTGAATTACAGGCTCAAAATGGCCAGAAACAAAGAACTTTCTTCTGAAACTTGTCAGTCTTTCCATGTTCTGAGAAAAGAAAGCTATTCCATGTGAGAAATTGCCACGAAACTGAAGATCTAGTACAACGCTGTGTGCTACTCCCTTCACAGAACAGTGCAAACTGGCACTAACCAGAATAGAAAGAGGAGTGGGAGGCCCCGGTGCACAACTGAGTAAGAGGATAAGTACATTAGAGTGTCTAGTTTCAGAAACAGATGCCTCATAAGTCCTCAAATGGCAGCCTCAGTAAATAGTACCCACAAAACACCAGTCTCAACATCAACAGTGAAGAGGCGACTCCGGGATGCTGGCCTTTTATCTTAAACTTTTCCAAAAATAAAGATTTAAAGTAAGCATTTCGCTGTTAGTCTACACCTGTTGTTTACAAGGCATGAGACAAGTAACATTTTATTTTTAATATGACTTGGAAACCATGCCAGGGAAATAAAACCAAATCATGGATTGCTGTCTTACCTTATCCATTGACTGCTTTCAGAGTAAGGAAACCAATATGTAATTTTGTAATTTGGGTTAACTATCCCTTTTATAAAGATAATCACATCGAGTAGAGGGTTATTATAAAATAACCTTGTGTAAAAAGGGCTGTGGTTATTGTAGCACACAAGAATCATATATTGACATATGTCTGTCTGTCTGAAATCGCTTCTCATATTTTCTAAAATAATTTACACTTTCTCAAATCACAACACTGCTGAAGCAGCTCTTTATATCCAGTGCTCAACAGAGACTTATGGAACGTGTTTTGCATGAAAACTTGTCCTCCTTCCCATAATTATAAACAGTCAGACTGGGTTGCAAAGTACAGGAGGCTTGCACAACCACATTCCAGTGAAGCTCAACCAGTCCTGAGGAAAGAGTGACGTGGAGATCACGCGTTGGGATTGAGTCACATGAAGAAAAAACAGTCCACAATGCTGCTGTGTATCCGCATGGGAATACTGTGACTGACCTAAACTAGACCACTCTTTGCCCTCAATATATTGTTCAGTTGGCCAGTTACGGAGTTCCTGGAAGGAAGTAGAATATCGAACTAGGCCCTCAGCAGCTCAATGACTGTTGGTACACTGTTCATCAAACTTAAATGAAAATGCTTGAATTCAATGTCACAAATATTATATTATAATTAATGCAGCTGTTTTTATCTCAATATCAAAACGTTTCTGGGTAACAATGAAGTACCCTACTGTGAATGTTTTCAATTAAAAATGTCAAAAAGACACTAAAATAGCTTCTTAGCAAGGAACAATTTCTAAAGCAAGATTTTTGTTAGGACTGTGGGAGTGGTCTGGCAGGTCAGAACTCAATCCCTCCAAAACAGGCTGAAATTTCAGGCAGTCTTTTCAAACAGCTCTTACACTAAAAGGGCATTATCATAATTTTCACAATATCACAATATTATCCCAACCTCATAGTGTGGAAATATATATAAAACACAGAAAAATCATGTTTTGGACTACAGTGGTCCAGCTCAGGTCAAGTCGTTAGTCTAGATGGTGCTCAGTATATGAATTTAACCTTCACACTGAAAAATCAGTGCACCTAAAAATAACTGATGATAACTGCTTGGTCAGTATGACCATCTCTATGCCTCCTCTTGAAATAAAATAGAAGAACTATAACAACAGGAAAAGCATGTTAAATCATGTATGAAAAGAAAAGACTGTGAAGGTTATGGAAAATGTCAGCCTTGTGTTTTAGTAGTTGCTGCTGTTACAGGACCCAACTGGCTCAACAATCTGGTGTCAGGCAGCTGTTGGCCCTGCCTGTGGAATTCATTTCATAGCCCTGCCCCTGACCCAACAATGTTAACATTTTTACAGTGCAGTGGATCCAGATAAGCAGAGCCAAGGAGCACCGTTTTACAATTTCTGCCTTGTTCATTCTGAATAAACAAATGTATAACTTTGGACCTGACCTCCAACGGTGCAATCGTTCACCAACTGAATCAATAGTGTAAATTCAATCCAAAACAGATTTGTTATTGGGTAAGGATGATAAAGGTTAGAACTGGGTTGATTTGTATCTCATCCTGAATCAGGAGTCAAAGGAGTTGTTCAAAGTTGAAACAATGTAATTAATTTCATTTAAAAATATATATCTGGCCTTCAAAAAATATATGCACTTACTTGTGGGGCAAACCAGTATTTAGTTACTATGGTGTGTTACCAAGCAACCTGTATTTACCATGCACTGTAAATAGCCAATAAATTACAATCCTCAAGTTGTTCTGTCTGAAAATAGTTTGGTCCTTCATGTCTGTATGTTTTTTTTCCCTCATTCTACTTTATATCTCTGAATTTCTCATGGAGGTGCTCTATAGAGCAATAACGGTAGAGAGACACCTGTACTGGTAGTAGTGTCAGCTTCAACCTGACATACTTTACTTGTGCAGATAAAGCTGGGAAACATGTTCTCATATGTTGGAGGCTGGACCTCATGCTACAAGTTTCTGCTCTACATTAAGAAGTATGTTGGGATTTTTTTAGGATTGGGAAATACCATGACATTTGCTCTCTATGTATTATGTTGACATGAAACAAATGTGACAACTGACAAATAATTGTATTGAACAGGTTGTGCCTTAAAGTGTGAATGAAGGGTGTGTCTTGGTGTTGTTATGAGTAGACCTATATCAATAGGAGATGAGACATAACACATGCATAACACACAAGAAGTGTCAAACGTTTCCATTGTTTCATTAATTATCCCTCAACACTGATACTGTATTTATACCTAGAAAAGATTGTGACGTGGAAACAAATGAAATAATAATTTGAGCCTAAAACAGTTTTTACAGTTTCTCAAATGACACAAATCACGTTTGTTTTTTTATGTAGCTGGCTTTTCCAACATATCAGTGTTGTTGACACAGTTCATGGTACAGTCAGACAGGTTTGAAAAAAGTCACATTACCGACACAGTATCCACCAATCGTTGTTCAGACAAACAATATAAGCGTCCAATCACAGACTTACGGGGAGGGGGTTCTTGATGTGGGTGGTTCTAGCAATTTCTAGAGACATCTCAGCACACATTAAATAAATGTAACTCCGCCGAGAGTAATTGTTTTAAAATCATATTTTCCTAATCGATAATTCGTGTATGTGTTATATGTGTATTTCTTCGAATCAAAATGAATGAATTAAATGTATAGTGTAAGTTTAAGGTTAAAGCACGGACTATGTTTTCAATCGCGGATGGATATTGTCACATGACGCTTTTCCACGTCGCAATGTTTTCTTAGTATAAATAAAGTGTCCGCGCCTTTCGTGAATCATATTGAACACAGAAGCAAGAAGTTTCCAAGAAGACGTGTACGTTACATTTACTTCGAGGTTAATCGTAAGTAGATACATTCGATGTTGATATTAGTTGAACTTTTGTATTTTACAGATTCATGTGTTAACTACTGTGCTAGAGTTGCTAACGTTACTTGCTAGAATTCGCTTGACCTAGTTTTGTCGAATGGTTTTGTTCACCAACCGTCGTCTTTCACCCTTCCCTTACAAAATATTTTGGTTTTGTACCCTACTTACCATTTACAAGTTTGCTATCCATGACTATGGTTGTCCGTTTTTTTTCTCCACAATTTTTATCCTTCTTTCGTAAACGTATTGTAACTACCCTGGGTTTATAAGCGCGGAAATCGGCGCTAGCTGGACAAAATGGCGGCCGATCGAATTCGTAAGCCAAACGACCGCTACGCAGTTCAAACAATTGTTACGTATGCTTTTGGACAGACTTGCATGAAAGTAAATACATGCAATACAAATATTTTTCTGTTTGTATTACTTCATCCCAGTAGCTAGCAAAGTAATATTTTCATCTTGCGGAAATGGATGTCAGTGGTGCGCTTTAATAATTAAGTTTCACTGTCTATTCAGGTGTAAAGATGCAGATCTTCGTGAAGACCCTCACAGGCAAGACCATCACCCTTGAGGTGGAGCCCAGTGACACCATTGAGAATGTGAAGGCCAAGATCCAGGACAAGGAGGGCATCCCCCCAGACCAGCAGCGTCTGATCTTCGCTGGCAAGCAGCTGGAAGATGGCCGCACCCTCTCCGACTACAACATCCAGAAAGAGTCCACTCTCCACCTTGTGCTGCGTCTCAGGGGAGGCATGCAGATCTTCGTCAAGACCCTCACTGGTAAAACCATCACACTAGAAGTGGAGCCCAGTGACACCATTGAGAATGTGAAGGCCAAGATCCAGGACAAGGAGGGCATCCCCCCAGACCAGCAGCGTCTGATCTTCGCTGGCAAGCAGCTGGAAGATGGCCGCACCCTCTCCGACTACAACATCCAGAAAGAGTCCACTCTCCACCTTGTGCTGCGTCTCAGGGGAGGCATGCAGATCTTCGTCAAGACCCTCACTGGTAAAACCATCACACTAGAAGTGGAGCCCAGTGACACCATTGAGAATGTGAAGGCCAAGATCCAGGACAAGGAGGGCATCCCCCCAGACCAGCAGCGTCTGATCTTCGCTGGCAAGCAGCTGGAAGATGGCCGCACCCTCTCCGACTACAACATCCAGAAAGAGTCCACTCTCCACCTTGTGCTGCGTCTCAGGGGAGGCATGCAGATCTTCGTCAAGACCCTCACTGGTAAAACCATCACACTAGAAGTGGAGCCCAGTGACACCATTGAGAATGTGAAGGCCAAGATCCAGGACAAGGAGGGCATCCCCCCAGACCAGCAGCGTCTGATCTTCGCTGGCAAGCAGCTGGAAGATGGCCGCACCCTCTCCGACTACAACATCCAGAAAGAGTCCACTCTCCACCTTGTGCTGCGTCTCAGGGGAGGCATGCAGATCTTCGTCAAGACCCTCACTGGTAAAACCATCACACTAGAAGTGGAGCCCAGTGACACCATTGAGAATGTGAAGGCCAAGATCCAGGACAAGGAGGGCATCCCCCCAGACCAGCAGCGTCTGATCTTCGCTGGCAAGCAGCTGGAAGATGGCCGCACCCTCTCCGACTACAACATCCAGAAAGAGTCCACTCTCCACCTTGTGCTGCGTCTCAGGGGAGGCATGCAGATCTTCGTCAAGACCCTCACTGGTAAAACCATCACACTAGAAGTGGAGCCCAGTGACACCATTGAGAATGTGAAGGCCAAGATCCAGGACAAGGAGGGCATCCCCCCAGACCAGCAGCGTCTGATCTTCGCTGGCAAGCAGCTGGAAGATGGCCGCACCCTCTCCGACTACAACATCCAGAAAGAGTCCACTCTCCACCTTGTGCTGCGTCTCAGGGGAGGCATGCAGATCTTCGTCAAGACCCTCACTGGTAAAACCATCACACTAGAAGTGGAGCCCAGTGACACCATTGAGAATGTGAAGGCCAAGATCCAGGACAAGGAGGGCATCCCCCCAGACCAGCAGCGTCTGATCTTCGCTGGCAAGCAGCTGGAAGATGGCCGCACCCTCTCCGACTACAACATCCAGAAAGAGTCCACTCTCCACCTTGTGCTGCGTCTCAGGGGAGGCATGCAGATCTTCGTCAAGACCCTCACTGGTAAAACCATCACACTAGAAGTGGAGCCCAGTGACACCATTGAGAATGTGAAGGCCAAGATCCAGGACAAGGAGGGCATCCCCCCAGACCAGCAGCGTCTGATCTTCGCTGGCAAGCAGCTGGAAGATGGCCGCACCCTCTCCGACTACAACATCCAGAAAGAGTCCACTCTCCACCTTGTGCTGCGTCTCAGGGGAGGCATGCAGATCTTCGTCAAGACCCTCACTGGTAAAACCATCACACTAGAAGTGGAGCCCAGTGACACCATTGAGAATGTGAAGGCCAAGATCCAGGACAAGGAGGGCATCCCCCCAGACCAGCAGCGTCTGATCTTCGCTGGCAAGCAGCTGGAAGATGGCCGCACCCTCTCCGACTACAACATCCAGAAAGAGTCCACTCTCCACCTTGTGCTGCGTCTCAGGGGAGGCATGCAGATCTTCGTCAAGACCCTCACTGGTAAAACCATCACACTAGAAGTGGAGCCCAGTGACACCATTGAGAATGTGAAGGCCAAGATCCAGGACAAGGAGGGCATCCCCCCAGACCAGCAGCGTCTGATCTTCGCTGGCAAGCAGCTGGAAGATGGCCGCACCCTCTCCGACTACAACATCCAGAAAGAGTCCACTCTCCACCTTGTGCTGCGTCTCAGGGGAGGACAGTAAAAGTTTCCCCTGCTTCTGTTCTGGCAAATGTTCTGTTTTTTTTCACATGTTTGTTTTTTATTGAAGTCATTAAAGGCTAAATGAATGCAATTAATTTCAGTGTTTATAGATTTTTGAAATGTTCTGATACAAAACAATCGAACTTATGAAGTATAGGAAGATGGTACATGCTATAAGATGTACAAAATACAGCCGCCTATGAGTGGTCAAGAGCATTTCACACTAAGTACTTACCAAGGCCCTATCTATGGTGATGTATCGCAGGATGGTTGCGTGATTTGTCAAATTAATTCTGCCATGGTATTACGTCACTGGTTTTAAAGCTGGAGAGACTCAACCCATCTGGTCTACATGGGATGTATTTGACAATGTAGCCACTCTATTCCTAGTCTCATGCTCCAAATCAACCACACTGATGCCAAGGGGCAGTTTATTTTCCTGTCAGATCAACTCCACTAGGATTTAGTTTTCAATGGTGGGTAAAAGTGGAAGAAATGTGTTGGAAGCTACTCTGAAAATGTAGTATACCATGCTACCAAATGATTCCCACTGGAATCAACTAGTCTTAACTAAATGTACTTTGTAAGAATATAAATCTGAAGAGTCAAACTACAAATCGCAAGAGATCACTTTGGGGTTATGCTACCTGAATGTAATTTAGACACCAGTTTCAAGTGAGACTACCCTTTGCTTAAGTTTCCTCAACTTTTAGGATGCATGGGTGCGCACTTCAGTAGGCGTTCTAATGGAAGATTTTATTTGACCTTTAACGAGGCATGTCGAGCACACTCTTTCAATAATGGCCTAGGAACCGTGTTCAGGAGCAGAACGACAGATTTTAACTTGTCAACTGGGATTCGATCTTGCAACCTTTCGGGTACTAGTCCAACGCTCTAACCATTAGGCTGCCTGTCAAAATATCCACATGCTAGAAGGTGCCAATAGGCTCTCCCACTAGGATTAATTTTCTCCCATTGGAAACAGGCTATGGTTTATCTTGGCTTAGTTATAAAAATCGCAATTGCTTTCTTCACCCACATTTTATTTTTGCAAAACTAATGTAGTTCTAATACTTAGCTACACCGCTGCATAGCGAGAAAGTAATTCACTACTGAAAACACTACCAATATTTGCATTTAGTTCAATGACCAAGCTACTGCAACATTGTAAAATTACAAGTTCAACGATATGTAGTTCAATACTCCCTGACACCAAACGTAAAAATAAGGGTCACAGGCAGTTAGTACTGTTTTGTACCTGAATTCCTGTTAATGAGCCTTTACTGCCCCCTGTTGACTCATTAAAACAAACCAAAGCTGCAGTGTATGGAATGGAGCATTAAAGTAATTTTCTATGCTTTGGTGTATGTGGTGAATTTTCTAAACTCTTTATACAAAACTCCAAACTGGTAACACTAGTAATGTAGCAAGTTGTATATTCAAAGCTTTTTATTGTGCATTCATTTTGTTTGGAGACATTTTTCACCACACAAAAATTGATCCAAAATACATAGGACCAGTCAAAAGTTGACACATACTCATTCAAGGTTATTTTTTATTTTTTTTACCATTTTCTACATTGTAGAATAATAGTAAAGACATCACAACTATGAAATAACACATGGAATCATGTAGTAACCCCAAAAGTGTTAAGTAAATTAAAATAGATTTTATATTTGATATTCTTCAAAGGAGCCACCCTTTGCCTTGATGACAGCCTTGGGGGGTGCTCAATTGTCATATTTGAGTAATGGTAAAAAGTTAAAGTAAATTATATACATATACATCAAATACCTTATATTAAGCAAACCAGACTGGTTTATTTATTTTTTTACACTGACAGCCAGAGGCACACACAACATTCAGAAACAATTTACAAACAGTTGAACTTTTGTATTTTTCTTCTTTTTTTTAAACCTTTATTTAACTAGGCAAGTCAGTTAAGAACAAATTCTAATTTTCAATGACGGCCTAGGAACAGTGGGTTAACTTCCTGTTCAGGGGCAGAACGACAGATTAGTCCAACGCTCTAACCACTAGGCTACCCTGCCGCCCCGATTTTACAGATATTTATGTGTTAACTACTGTGCTAGAGTTGCTTGCTAGAATTCGGCTTGACCTAGTTTTGTAGAATGGTTTTGTTCACAAACCGTCGTCTTTCACCCTTCCCTTACAAAATATTTTGATTTTGTACCCTACTTTAAATAAAGGCTTGTTACTATACGCCTCGTATGGCTTACCATTTACAAGTTTGCTATCCATGACTATGGTTGTCCGTTTTTTTTCTCCCCAATTTCTTCTTCAAAGTAGCCACCCTTTGCCTTGATGACAGCTTTGCACACTCTTGGGGGGGGACTCAATTGTCATATTTGAGTAAAGGTGAAAAGTAAATTATATACATATACATCAAATACCTTATATTAAGCAAACCAGACGGCACGGTTGTCTTTTTTTTTTTTTTTTACACTGACAGCCAGAGTCACACTCACAACATTCAGAGACAATATACAAAGTTTTTTATTTCAATTTAACCATTATTTATACAGGTTTTTCTCATTGAGATAGAATCTATTTGTCAAGAGAGACCTGGTCAAACAGCAGCAATGGGAACTAAGTTTCAGACAAAACAACTTATGTACACTAACACAACATTGAACAAAACTATAGACACACATACAGTACAACTATTACATAAAGAAACACAAATTACATTTGTGTTTAGTGAGTGCCAAATCAGAGGCAGTAGGGATGACAACTTGTTATATTGATAGGTACGTGAATTGGACCATATTGTTGTCCTGCCTGAGCATTCCAAATGTAACAAGTACTTTTGGGTTTCAGGGAACATGTATGGAAGTAAAAAGTACACATTTTCTTTAGGAATGTAGTGGAGAAAAAGTAAAAATTGTCAAAACTATAAATACTCAAGTAAAGTACAGGTATCCCCCAAAAAACTACTGAAGCAGTACTTCAAATATTTTTTTCCCGTTACTTTACACCTGACTGGTGTTATTTGAAATATGATCGCTGAAAAATATCATAGGACTGTTTTATCTTTCCATCTGAATCTGAAATAGGATTGGATCAAGTAAACAGTATTTACATTCCCCTCATAAAACAGGATTACTACCATACTAAAATGAGCTGGCTCAAACAGCCTGACTTAAAGTTTATCATATGCAATGACCTATCCATCTTCTGTAAGTGTTTGCAACCTGAAGAGGAGCCCATATAGTACATACATACTATAGAATTAAACTCCCTAAATGTCTACAGTACACTAATGGGCTGAACCCAGAACTGGTGAAGAGCTGAACACCCACAGAATGTGATAAAAGCAGCCTGTGACCCTGACCCCCTCCAACAGTATTTACATAAGGATTTACCATAGTAATTTGTGTGAGAATATTATGGTGAAAAGTGTTATAGCCTATACAGTTGAAGTCGGAAGATTACAAACACCTTAGCCAAATACATTTAAACTCAGTTTTTCACAATTCCTGACTTTTAATCCTAGTAAAAATTCTGTGTCTTAGGTCAGTTAGGATCACCACTTTATTTTAAGAATGTGAAATGTCTGAATAATACTAGAGAGAATTATTTATTTAAGCTTTTATTTATTTCATCACATTCCCAGTGGGTCAGAAGTTTACAAACACTTAATTGGTATTTGGTAGCATTGTCTTTAAATGGTTTAACTTGGGTCTAACATTTCAGTTAGGCTTCCACAAGCTTTCCACAATAAATTGGGTGAATTTTGGCCCATTCCTCCTGACAGAGGTGGTGTAACCGAGTCAGGTTTGTAGGTCTCCTTGCTCACACACACTTTTTCAGTTCTGCCCACAAATGTTCTATAGGATTGAGGTCAAGGCTTTGTGATGGCCACCCCAATACCTTGACTTTGTTGTCCTTAAGCCATTTCGCCACAACTTTGGAAGTATGCTTGGGGTCATTGTCCATTTGGAAGACCCATTTGCGACCAAGCTTTAACTTCCTGACTGATGTCTTGAGATGTTGCTTCAATATATCCACATAATTTTCCTGCCTCATGATGGCATCTATTTTGTGAAGTGCACTAGTCCCTCCTGCAGTAAAGCACCCCCACAACATGATGCTGCCACCACCGTGCTTCATGGTTGGGATGGTGTTCTTCGGCTTGCAATCCTCCTTTTTCCTCACAACATAACGATGGTCATAATGGCCAAACAGTTCTATTTTTGTTTCATCAGACCAGAGGACATTTCTCCAAAAAGTACAATCTTTGTCCCCATGTGCAGTTGCAAACCATAGTCTGGCTTTTTTATGACGGTTTTGGAGCAGTGGCTTCTTCCTTGCTGAGAGGCCTTTCCGCACCAAAGTATGTTCATCTCCAGGAGATATAACGCTTCTCCTTCCTGAACGGTATGACGGCTGCGTGGTCCCATGGCGTTTATACTCACGTACTATTGTTTGTACAGATGAACGTGGTACCTTCAGGCATTTGGAAATTGCTCCCACGGATGAACAATTTTTTTCTGAGGTCTTTGCTGATTTCTTTTGATTTTCCCATGATGTCAAGCAAAGAGGCACTGAGTTTGAAGGAAGGCCTTGAAATACATCCACAGGTACACCTCAAATTGACTCAAATGATGCCAATTAGCCTATCAGAAGCTTCTAAAGCCATGACATAATTTTCTGGACTTTTCCATGCTGTTTAAAGGCACAGTCAACTTAGTCTATGTAAACATCTGACCCACTGGAATTGTGACACAGTGAATTATAAGTGAAATAATCTGTCTGTAAACAATTGTTGGAAAAATTACTTGTGTCATGCACAAAGTAGATGTTCTAACCAACTTGCCAAAACTATAGTTTGTTAACAAGAAATTTGTGGAGTGGTTGAAAAACAAATTTTAATGACTCCAACCTAAGTGTATATAAACTTCAGATTTCAACTGTATATTCTGTATATACAGTTTGATTGAATTAAATGGGATGGTACTGCAGTTCAGGTGACACAGTTCAGCAGTCTACAATGTCATATCACTTACACACACACACACACGCCTAATGAGCGCAATGTGTTTTGGTATTTATTAGACCTAACACCATATTGCTTGTTAGAATGGACATAAGATTTAGTCTATTACCCAGACAGTCCTGGCCACATTTCCCAATGTAAGATTATTATTTTTTTTTTTAACCTTTGCTCTAGTTAGCCACTCAACTGAAGAATTGTATTTTTGCAGGCCAGCCCAGCAGGGTGCCTGTGGGCTGCTCTTGCCATATTTGATAGCTCATGCACATTAAACTGTTGTTTTAGTCCAGTGTTTCCCAACTACAGTCCTCGAGTACCCTAATCAATACACATTTTTGTCAGAGAGAATGGTCGGGCTCGGAACATAATTATAATAATTTCTAAACTGCTAATTGACCGCATCTGAATCCAAAGAGAGGTTGCATTTGAAAATAACTATACTTTCATACCGTGATTACATTGAAACACGATCACATGTCTCTTTTTTTATTTGTGGGAGTACTTGGGGAAATATTTTCAAAATTACATTTTTTTTAATGAATTCCTTGTGATTTTACAGTCTTTTTTGATGCCTAAAAAAATCACTTGGGGCGCCTGTTGCCGACCCCTGGTATAGGGTGAAGGTAATGTTTAAAATTGGCAGTCATGGGAATAAATATATTCATTGCAAGAATTCGCTGTTAATTATTAGCTGACCTGATATCTGATTTAATTAAGAATGATCATTTATACACATTATTGTTATGTTTTATTACAGTCTCCGTTTCATTATCAATTTAACAATTTAAAGCAGAAACTAAAACCGCGTTCATGGTAGGTTAGCCGAGGCACAAGTAATTGGAATTGCAGCAATTTACGTGGACTAATGAAAGCCCATGCAGTTGCCAGTGACACTAACTTCAGTGCTGCCAGTCTCACACTCGCGATCACCAGCTGTCGAACTCTGGGGACAGGAATATGGGCGAATTGACTTGGGGATCATTTTTCCTGGGTTTCCTTAATTTCAAGACAGAAAAATATGTCATCGCCGAAAACAGAAAATTGGGAATCTCATTTAGAGTTTTTCAGATCTGTGTGCTGGCATACGTGATCGGGTGAGGTGTATGTATTTTTTTATTGGATGTTAGCGATGAAGAAATAATCAATACTATAGCATGAATAATGTATTAAAATTACAATAATTATTTCCATACAAAGTCGCAAATAGATTCCATTGTCAATCGTGGGTGTCTTTGAGTTCGTTCAAGCTGTCATCATGAAACGGGACTAGGGAGTTCGAGTGTTGTTCCCTCATGACTATAATATTGTAACGACCCTGGATTTATAAACGCGGAAATCGACTCTGCCGCTCGAGCATGCTTTTGCGGCACAGTCGATAGCGCGCCAGACCTCGGGCTCGAAGGTCGATGTTTCAAGACCTGCTCCCTGCTGTTTCATTACAATATTCACGGTTCAAGACTGTGGTAAAGTTGTTTTGATATTCGTCATATATTCGGACCTTCAAACTTCAATAGATAACGAAAGATTTGAGCTACATACCTCCAGTTAGGTACTTTATGATGGGAAAAAAGGTGTGCAACATTGCACATGTCTTATTTTCAGACTGGAGTTTCATAATCACACATTAATTGTGTAGGTAGCCTGGCGCTCCTTCAATAGAGAACCACAGTATGAGTCATAATACCCATAAAACCTAGCGGTCAAATAAGCAAATGGTTCCAATCGTTTTTCCACCATTCATTTTACCCATCCACCTGGCTAGCCCTACCCCGGTCAACAGCACTGCACCCCCCACAGCAACTCGCCCAAGCCTTCCCAATTTCTCCTTCTCCCAAATCCAGTCAGCTGATGTTCTGAAAGAGCTGCAAAATCTGGACCCCTACAAATCAGCCGGGCTAGACAATCTGGGCCCTTTTTCCTTTAAAAAAATGATCTGCCAAAATTGTTGCCACCCCTATTACTAGCCTGTTCAACCTCTCTTTCGTGTCGTCTGAGATTCCCAAAGATTGGAAAGCAGTTGCGGTCATCCCCCTCTTCAAAGGGGGGGACACTCTTGACCCAAACTGCTACAGACCTATATCTATCCTAACTTGCCTTTCTAATGTCTTCGAAAGCCAAGTCAACAAACAGATTACTGACCATTTCGAATCCCACCATACCTTCTCCGCTATGCAATCTGGTTTCAGAGCTGGTCATGGGTGCACCTCAGCCACGCTCAAGGTCCTAAACGATATCTTAACCGCCATCGATAAGAAACAATACTGTGCAGCCGTATTCATTGACCTGGCCAAGGCTTTCGACTTTGTCAATCACAACATCCTCATCGGCAGACTCGACAGCCTTGGTTTCTCAAATGATTGCCTCGCCTGGTTCACCAACTACTTCTCTGATAGAGTTCAATGTGTCAAATCGGAGGGTCTGTTGTCTGGGCCTCTGGCAGTCTCTATGGGGTGCTACAGGGTTGAATTCTTGGACCGACTCTTTTCTCTGTATACATCAATGACGTCACTCTTGCTGCTGGTGAGTCTCTGATCCACCTCTACGCAGACGACACCATTCTGTATACTTCTGGCCCTTCTTTGGACACTGTGTTAACAACCCTCCAGGCGAGCTTCAATGCCATACAACTCTCCTTGCGTGGCCTCCAATTGCTCTTAAATACAAGTAAAACTAAATGCATGCTCTTCAACCGATCGCTGCCCGCACCTGCCCGCCTGTCCAACATCACTACTCTGGACGGCTCTGACTTAGAATACGTGGACAACTACAAATACCTAGGTGTCTGGTTAGACTGTAAAGGTGTCTGGTTAGACTCTCCTTCCAGACTCACATCAAACATCTCCAATCCAAAGTTAAATCTAGAATTGGCTTCCTATTTCCCAACAAAGCATCCTTCACTCATGCTGCCAAACATACCCTTGTAAAACTGACCACCCTACTGATCCTCGACTTCGGCGATGTCATTTACAAAATAGCCTCCAATACCCTACTCAACAAATTGGATGCAGTCTATCACAGTGCCATCCGTTTTGTCACCAAAGCCCCATATACTACCCTCCACTGCGACCTGTACGCTCTCGTTGGCTGGCCCTCGCTTCATACTCGTAGCCAAACCCACTGGCTCCAGGTCTTCTACAAGACCCTGCTAGGTAAAATCACCCCTTATCTCAGCTCGCTGGTCACCATAGCAGCACCCACCTGTAGCACGCGTTCCAGCAGGTATATCTCTCTGGTCACCCCCAAAACCAATTCTTCCTTTGGCCACCTCTCATTCCAGTTCTCTGCTGCCAATGACTGGAACATACTACAAAAATCTCTGAAACTGGAAACACTTATCTCCCTCACTAGCTTTAAGCACCAGCTGTCAGAGCAGCTAACAGATTACTGCACCTGTACATAGCCCATCTATAATTTAGCCCAAACAACTACCTCTTTCCTTACGGTATTTATTTATTTATTTAGCTCCTTTGCACCCCATTATTTCTATCTCTACTTTGCACATTCTTCCACTGCAAATCAACCATTCCAGTGTTTTACTTGCTATATTGTATTTACTTCGCCACCATGGCCTTTTTTGCCTTCACCTCCCTTATCTCACCTCACTTGCTCACATTGTATATAGACTTATTTTCTACTGTATTATTGACTGTATGTTTGTTTTACTTCATGTGTAACTCTGTGTTGTTGTATGTGTCGAACTGCTTTGCTTTATCTTGGCCAGGTCGCAATTGTAAATGAGAACTTGTTCTCAACTTGCCTACCTGGTTAAATAAAGGTGAAATATATAAATAGGGGATTTTAGAAACACTTAAAATAAGGGTTGTGTTTCGTGTAGGCTTACCCTGGTGTGACATTTTGATAACAGTATAAATCTCCCTAGGACAAGGTGAGATTTATCAATATATTTGCTTGTACTTACCCCCCTGAAATGAAATGCTAATTAGCTGTTAATGTGGCTATCATAAAGAACTACAAATACCATGATGATCTGAATGAGACTGCGGAATTGAGGCAAAGGTAAGAATCTCTGGATTAACGATCTAACGCTAGCAAAATTTTGTCATTAATAAATTGGCAACATTTCAGCTAGAGATGATGTGGAGGAGCTGTCAGGGATTTGTAGTCTTGCATGATGTCCACTTTGATGATAATTAGCATTTTCGAATCTGAGTGTAAATAGAGCCAAATATATTAATAGACGTCACCTTGTCCGAGAGAGATTTACACAGTTCAAAACATCACACCAGGGTAAGCCTACACGAAACACTGCCCTTATTTTAAGCATTTCTAAAATTCCCTATGGGAAAAAGGAATGGTGGAAAAACAATTGGAACCATTTCCCTGTTTTGACCGCTAGGTTTTATGGGTATTTTAGCAACATTTCTTGTTAGATGTTTTGACTAGAACCCTAAAATTGTGTCATATTACTCCAGTGCTAGCCTCTCTACACTGGCTTCCTGTTAAGGCTAATGCTGATTTCAAGGTTTAACTGTTAACCTTCAATGCATTGCATGGACTTACTCCTACTTATCTCTCTGTTTTGGTCCTGCCATACATAATGTACCTACACATATGCTACGGTCACAAGACGCAGGCCTCCTTATTGTCCCAATAATTTCAAAGGAAACAGCTAGAGGCAGGGCTTTCTCTTTTAGAGCTCCTCTATTATGGGATGGTTTGCCAATCCGTGTGAGAGAAGCAGACTCTGTCTCTACCTTTAAGTCTTTACTGAAGACTCATCTCTTCAGTAGGTCTTACGAATTGAGGTGAACGGCAAGGCACTGGCAAGAGGAACCACCCTTTCTGTGTCTGTCTGGCCGGGTCCCCACACTCTCCTGGGATTCTCTGCCTCTGACCCTATTACGGAGGCCGAGTCACTGGCCTGCTCGTGCTCTCCCATGCCGTTCCTATGAGGGTGTTTAACAGTACAGCTTCCGTCCCTCTCCTCGCCCCTACCTGGGCTCGAACCAGGGACCCTCTGCACACATTAACAGTCACCCTCGAAGCATCGTTACCCATCGCTCCACAAAAGACGCGGCCCTTGCAGAGCAAGGGGAACCACCACTTCAAGGTCTCAGAGCGAGTGACATCACCGATCGAAACGATATTAGCACGCACCACCGCTAACTAGCTAGCCATTTAACATCGGTTAAAGGTGCATCAGGTCATTTGTATTTTATTTCACCTTTATTTAACCAGGTAGGCCAGTTGAGAACAAGTTCTCATTTACATCTGCGACATGGCCAAGATAAAGCAAAGCACTGCGACAAAAACAACAGAGTTACAAACAAACGTACAGTCAATAACACAAAAGAAAAATATATGTACAGTGTGTACAAATATAGAAGAGTAGGCAATTTATTTTATATTTCACCTTTGTGAAACAGACAACACAGACAACACAGAGTTACACATGGAATAAACAATAAACAAGCCAATGACACAATAAACAAGTCAATGACACAGTAGAAAAAAGTAAACATACAGTGTGTGCAAAAGGCATGAGGAGGTAGGCAATAAATAGGCCAGAGGCAAAATAATTAGTTTAGCATTAATGCTGGAGTGATAGATGTGCAGATGATGTGCAAGTAGAGATACATACTGGAGTGCAAAAGAGCAAGAGGATAAGTAACATTATGGGGATGAGGTAGTTGGTGTGCTATTTACAGATTGACTGTGTTCAGGTACAGTGATCGGTAAGCTGCTCTGACAGCTGATGCTTAAAGTTAGGGAGGGAGATAAGACTCCAGCTTCAATCATTTTTGCAATTCTTTCCAGTCATTGGCAGCTGAGAACTGGAATGAAAGACGGCCAAAGGAAATGTTGGCTTTGGAGATGACCAGTGAAATATACCTGCTGGAGCACATGCTATTGGAGGGTGTTGCTATGGTGACCAGTGAGCTGAGATAAGGTGGGGCTTTACCTAGCAAAGACTTATAGATGACCTGGAGCCAGTGTGTTTGGCGACAAATATGTAGTGAGGGCCAGCCAACGAGAGCGTACAGGTCGCAGTGGTGGGTAGTATATGGGGCTTTGGTGACAAAACGGATGGCACTGATAGACTACATCCAGTTTGCTGAATAGAGTGTTGGAGGCTATTTTGTAAATGACATCGCCGAAGTCAAGGATCGGTAGATACCCTCGTAAAACTGGCTATGTTTGGCAACATGAGTGAAGGAGGCTTTGTTGCGAAATAGATAGATTTCTAGATTTGGATTGGAGATGCTTAATGTTTGTCTGGAAGGAGAGTTTACAGTCTAACCAGACACCTAGGTATTTGTAGTTGTTCATATATTCTAAGTCAGTACTGTCCAGAGTAGTGATGCTAGTCGGGGGTCAGGTGTGGGCAGCAAATCGGTTGAAGGGCATGCATTTAGTTTAACTAGCATTTATAAGCAGTTGGAGGCCACGGAAAGAGTGTTGTATGGCATTGAAGCTCGTTTGGAGGTTTGTTAACACAGTGTCCAAAGAAGGGCCAGTTGTATACAGAATGGTGTCGTTTGCGTAGAGGTGGATCAGAGAATCACCAGCAGCAAGAGCGACATCATTGATATACACAGAGAAAGAGTCGGCCCGAGAATTTAACATTTAGTCAGTCACCAATTGTGCAAATTCTCCCACTTAAAAAGATGAGATACATGCTGTAATATTACAGGCCTCTCATCTTTTTAAGTGGGAGAACTTGCACAATTGGTGGCTGACTAAATACTTTTTTGCCCCACTGTATAGAGAACAGAGTCGGCCTGAAAATTTAACCCTGTTGCACCCCCATAGAGACTGCCAGAGGTCCGGACAACAGGCCCTCCAATTTGACACACTGAACTCTATCTGAGAAGTTGTTGGTGAACCAGGCGAGGCAGTCATTTGAGAAACCAAGGCTATTCAGTCTGCCGATAAGAATGAGGTGATTGGGGCGACAGGTAGCCTAGTGGTTAGAGTGTTGGACTTCTAACTGAAAGGTTGCAAGATCAAATCACCGAGCTGACAAGGTCAAAATCTATTGTTCTGCCCCTGAACAAGGAAGTTAACCCACTGTTCCTAGGCCGTCATTGAAAATAAGAATTTCTTCTTAACTGACTTGCCTAGTAAAATGAAAATTGACAGAGTCAAAGCCTTGGCCAGGTCGATGAAGATGGCTGCACAGTACTTTCTTTTATCGATGGCGGTTATGATATCGTTTAGGATCTTGAGCGTGGCTGAGGTGCACCCATGACCAGCTCAGAAACCGGATTGCATAGTGGAGAAGGTACGGTGGGATTCGAAATGGTTGTTGATCTGTTTGTTAACTTGGCTTTCGAAGATTTTAGAAAGGCAGGGCAGGATGGATATAGGTTTATAAGGGTTTGGGTCTGGAGTGTCTCCCGCTTTGAAGAGGTGGATCTCAGACGAAAAGAGGTTGAACAGGCTAGTAATGGGGGTTGCACCAATTTCGGCTGATAATTTTAGAAAGAGAGGGTCCAGACAGCTGATTTGTAGGGATCCAGATTTTGCAGCTCTTTCCGAACATCAGCTGTCTGGATTTGGGTGAAGGAGAAGCAGGAGGGGGGGGCTTGGGCAAGTTGCTGCAGGGGGTGCTGAGCTGTTGGATGGGGTAGGGCTAGCCAGGTGGAAAGCATGGCCAGCCATAGAAAAATGCTTATTGAAATGATTGATTATCGTAGATTTATCGGTGGTGACAGTGTTTCCTATCCTCAGTGCAGTGGGCAGCTTGGAGGAGGTGCTCTTATTCTCCATGGACTTTACAGTGTCCCAGAACCTTTTGGAATTAGTGCTACAGGATGCAAATTTCCGTTTGATAAAGCTAGCCTTAGCTTTCCTAACTGACTGAGTTTTTTGGTTCCCGACTTCCCTTAAGTTGCATATCGCGGGGGCTATTCGATGCTAATGCAGAATGCCACAAGATGTTTTTGTGCTGGTCAAGGGCAGTCAGGTCTCGAGTGAACCAAGGGCTGTATCTGTTCTTAGTTCAACGTTTTTGAATGGGGCATGGTTATTTAAGATGGCGAGGAAAGCACTTTTGAAGAGCAACCAGGCATCCTCTGATGGGATGAGGTCAATATCCTTCCAGGATACCCGGGCGAGGTCGATTAGAAAAAGCCTGCTCGCTGAAGTGTTTTAGGGAGCGTTTGACAGTGATGCGGGGTGGTCGTTTGACCGCTGACCCATCACGCACGCAGGCAATGAGGCAGTGATCGCTGAGATCCTGGTTGAAGACAGCAGTGGTGTATTTAGAGGGCAAGTTGGTCCTGATGATATCTAAGAGGGTGCCCATGGTTACGGATTTAGGGTTGTACCTGGTAGGTTCCTTGATAATTTGTGTGAGATTGAGGGCATCTAGCTTAGATTGTAGGATGGCCTGGGTGTTAAGCATATCCCAGTTTAGGTCACCTAACAGTATGAACTCTGAAAACAGATGGGGGCTATCAATTCACATATGGTGTCCAGGGCACAGCTGGGGCTGAAGGTGGTCAAAAACAAGCGGCAACGGTGAGAGAATTGTTTCTGGAAAGGTGGATTTTTAAAAGTAGAAGCTCGAATTGTTTGGGCAGAAGGGTAGAAGCTCGAATTATTTAATTTGTCATAGTTTGTCAAATGTTTTGATAAATTGAATATTTAAATCCAATTTCTAGTGGTATTTCTCTTTCAAGTCCTTCTGTAGTTTGAATATGAAAGGCATTGTGGTTAATCTCTTCTATTAACTTGGTTGAATTGATTGATTGAATACCAGGCAGGCTGCGGCATTCTAGATAAGTTGCAGGGGTTCGATGGCACAAGTGTGGCGCCCAGCTAACAGCGAGTTGCAGTAGTCCAGACGGGAGATGACAAGTGCCTGTATTAGGACTTGCGCTGCTTCCTTTGTGAGGTAGGGTCGTACTCTACAGATGTTGCAGAGCATGAACCTGTAGGAACAAGTCACTGCTTTGATGTTTGCAGAAAATGACAGGGTGTTGTCCAAGGTCACGCCAAGGTTCTTTGCACTCTGGGAGGGAGACACCGGGGATTTGTCAATTGTGATGGAGAGGCCTTGTCTGGGAGGAACAGCAGCTCCATCTTGTCGAGGTTGAGCTTGAGGTGGTGGGCCGACATCCAAGCTGAGATATCTGCCAGGCACGCAGAGATGCGTGTCACCGCCTGAGTGTCAGAGGGGGGGAGTAGTATTTGAGTGTCATCTGGATGGCAATGATAGGAGAGACAATTTGAGGATATGACAGAGCTGAGTGACTTGGTGTATAGAGAGAAGAGGAGAGGACCTAGAACCGAGCCCTGGGGGGACACCAGTAGTGAGTACGTAATGCAGTCACAGATCCTCTCCACGTTACCGAGTAGAAGCGCTCTGCAGGGTAGGATACAATCCAAGAATGTCCAGAGCCTGAGACGCCCAGCCCTGAGAAGGTGGAGAGGAGGATCTGATGGTTCACGATGTCGAAGGCAGTGGATAGAGCTAGGAGGATGAGAACAGAGGAGAGTAAGCTTTGGCAGTGTAGAGAGCCCCCCTTGACACAGAGGAGCCGCACTTGAGTGACCCGTCTTGAAGCCTGACTGATTATGGTCAAGAAGAACATTCTGAGAGTGATAACGAGAGATGTGATCAGAGACAGCATGTGATCAGAGATACCAGTCTGTAGTTTGATGTCAGAGAACGAGGGTTGGTTTCTTGAGAAGTGAAGGGGCTCTGGACATTTTAATGTCAGAGGGGACGTAGACAGTGGTCAGGGATCAGTTGATGAGGGAAGTAAGGAATGGGAGAAGGTCAGCAGAGATGGTCTGGAGACGGGAGGATGGGATGGGGTCGATAGGGAAGGTTGTTTGGAAGGCTGGACCTCACAAGTTGCATGATTTCATCTGGAGAGAGAGGAGAGAAAGAGATCAGCGTAGGATAGTTCTGTGTGAGTGGGACCAGTGGACTCAATAGGCTGAGTGAATGAGGAGCGGATGTCATCAGCCTTCTTTTCAAAGTGGTTGACAAAGTTATCTGCAGACAGGGAGGGAGTGGAGGATTAGTTTCAAGTTTCAAGTTGTGCGTGCACAAGTCAAGTGAAATGCCTTTCTTGCAAGCTCCAAACCCAACAATGCAGTAATCAATATCAATGAAGAGCTAAAAATAACATAAGGTAGAACAAAAACACTAAAAATAAAAATAAGAAATAATAAGAACATGAGAAAGTCAGACGTTATATACAGGGTCAGTTCCAATACCATAATTGCAATGTGCAGGAATACTGGAGTGATAGTGGTAGATACAGTATGTATAGAGGTAAGGTGACCAGGCATCAGGATATGATAAACAGAGTAGCAGCAGTGTAAGTGATGGTTGCATGTGAGTGTGTGTGCATGTGTGTAGAGTCAGTATAAATGTGTGTGCATGTTGTGTGTGCTGGAGTGTCAGTGTGCGTGAGTGTGTACAGTCGTGGCCAAAAGTTTTGAGAATGACACATTTTAATTTTCACAAAGTCTGCTGCCTCAGTTTGTATGATGGCAATTTGCATATACTCCAGAATGTTATGAAGAGTGATCAGATGAATTGCAAAGTCCCTCTTTGCCATGCAAATGAACTGAATCCCCAAAAACATTTCCACTGCATTTCAACCCTGCCACAAAAGGACCAGCTGACATCATGTCAGTAATTCTCTCGTTAACACAGGTGTGAGTGTTGACGAGGACAAGGCTGGAGATTACTCTGTCATGCTGATGGAGTTCAAATAACAGGCTGGAAGCTTCAAAAGGAGGGTGGTGCTTGGAATCATTGTTCTCCCTCTGTCAACCATGGTTACCTGTAAGGAAACACGTGCCGTCATCATTGCGTTGCACAAAAAGGGCTTCACAGGCAAGGATATTGCTGCCAGTAAGATTGCACCTAAATCAACCATTTATCGGATCATCAAGAACTTCAAGGAGAGCGGTTCAATTGTTGTGAAGGAGGCTTCAGGGCGCCCAAGAAAGTCCAGCAAGCGCCAGGACCGTCTCCTAAAGTTGATTCAGCTGCGGGATCCGGGCACCACCAGTACAGAGCTTGCTCAGGAATGGCAGCAGGCAGGTGTGAGTGCAGCTGCACTAGAGGTCGACCGATTATGATTTTTCAACGCCGATACCGATTATTGGAAGACCAAAAAAGCTGATATCGATTAATCTGACTTTTTTTTTTTTTTTTGTAATAATGACAATTACAACAATACTGAATGAACACTTATTTTAACTTCATATAATGCATCAATAAAATCAAATTAGCATCAAATAAATAATGAAACATGTTCAATTTGGTTTAAATAATGCAAAAACAAAGTGTTGGAGAAGAAAGTAAAAGTGCAATATTTGCCATGTAAGAAAGCTAACGTTTAAGTTACTTGCTCAGAACATGAGAACATATGAAAGCTGGTGGTTCCTTTTAACATGAGTCTTCAATATTCCCAGGTAATACATTTTAGGTTGTAGTTATTATAGGAATAATAGGACTATTTCTCTCTATACCATTTGTATTTCATTAACCTTTGACTATTGGATGTTCTTATAGGAACTTTAGTATTGCCAGTGTAACAGTATAGCTTCCGTCCCTCTCCTCGATCCTCCCTGGGCTCGAACCAGCAACACAAAGACAATAGCCACCATCGAAGCAGAGTTACCCATGCAGAGCAAGGGGAACAACCACTCCAAGGCTCAAAGCGAGTGAGTAACGTTTGAAACGCTATTAGCGCGCGCTAACTAGCTAGCCATTTTACTTCGGTTACACCAGCCTCATCTCGGGAGTTGATAGGCTTGAAGTCATTAACAGCGCAATGCTTGACGCACAATGAAGAGCTGCTGGCAAAACGCACGAAAGTACTGTTTGGATGAATGTTAACAGCGCCTGCTTCTGCCTACCACCGCTCAGTCAGATACTTGTATGCTCAGTCAGATTATACGCAACGCATGACACGCTAGATAATATCTAGTAATATCATCAACTATGTGTAGTTAACTCGATTGATTGATTTATTTCTACAAGATACGTTTAATGCTAGCTAGCAACTTACCTTGGCTTACTGCATTCGCATAACAGGCAGTCTCCTTGTGGAGTGCAACAAGAGGCAGGTCGTTATTGCGTTGGACTAGTTAACTGTAAGGTTGCAAGATTGGATCCCCCGAGCTGACAATGAGAAAATCTGTCATTCTGCCCCTGAACGAGGCAATTAACCCACCGTTCCTAGGCCGTCATTGAAAGTTAGAACATGTTCTTAACTGACTTTCCTAGTTAAATAAAGATTAAATAAAGGTGTAAAAAAAAAATTGGTCCAAAAATACCAATTTCCGATTGTTATGAAAACTTGAAATCGGCCCTAATTAATCGGCCAGTCCGATTAATCGGTCGACCTCTAATCTGCACACACAGTGAGGCGAAGACTTTTGGAGGATGTCCTGGTGTCAAGAAGGGCAGCAAAGAAGCCACTTCTCTCCAGGAAAAACATCAGGGACAGACTGATATTCTGCAAAAGGTACAGGGACTGGACTGATGAGGACTGGGGTAAAGTCATTTTCTCTGATGAATCCCCTTTCCGATCGTTTGGGGCATCTGGAAAAAAGCTTGTCCGGAGAAGAAGAGGTGAGCGCTACCATCAGTTCTGTGTCATGCCAACAGTAAAGCATCCTGTGACCATTAATGTGTGGGATTGCTTCTCGGCCAAGGGAGTGGGCTCACTCACAATTTTGCCTAAGAACACAGCCATGAATAAAGAATGGTACCAACACATCCACCGAGAGCAACTTCTCTCAACCATCCAGGACTAGTTTGGTGACGAACAATGCCTTTTCCAGAATGATGGAGCACCTTGCCATAAGGCAAAAGTGATAACTAAGTGGCCCGGGGAACAAGACATCGATATTTTGGGTCCATGGCCCAGACCTTTATCCCATTGAGAACTTGTGGTCAATCTCAAGAGGCGGGTGTACTTACGTACACCTCTTAGAGGGGAACGCAACACCCTGCTACAACTCGACCCCCCGTGGAGTAAAAGTGGTATGGGATTGTAGGTGCGAGTAAGGATGACAAAGGCTGAGAATTTACTGTTTACTGGGAATTTATTCCTTCACACGGTGCATTTGGGAAAAAGGGGCTGAACAGAACCAAAGCAAAGAAAGTAAATGTCAAAGCCTCCTCTCCTACCTTACCTGCCTACCCACTACTTATCTGACTTAGCACCACATGGTGCACTAACCAAAATATAGGGGGTGGTCCGCCGAGGTCTTACCTAGTGTGTATAGACAGTAAATACCACGGGTTATGTATGCCCGCAGGCCTCTTGCCTAAGCACTCCCTAGGTGCCTTCCCCTTCCCCCCTGGGAACAAATGAAACAGAATAACACAAATGTAAGTAAACAATTCCAATAATCAAAACCACTGCATCCTATTGGCACACACATACCTCAGAAGCAGTGGCTATACAATACTTAACAAAAAACTCTGAACAACAACAAACACAGAATTTACCCATCAGCACGCACGCACACACACACACTGTCACGTTCTGACCATAGTTCTTTTGTGTTTTCTTTGTTTTAGTGTTGGTCAGGACGTGAGCTGAGTGGGCATTCTATGTTGTGTATCTAGTTTTCCCATTTCTATGTTTGGCCTGATATGGTTCTCAATCAGAGGCAGGTGTTAGTCATTGTCTCTGATTGGGAACCATATTTAGGTAGCCTGTTTTGTGTTGGGTTTTGTGGGTGGTTGTTTCCTGTCCAAATAGGACTGTTTTGGTTTTTCACATTTGTTGTTTTGGTATTTTGTAGTGTTTACGTTTACGCTGCGCTTTGGTCCGATCCTTCGTCCACAGAAGAAAACCATGACCCCCCCCCCCCCTCCAACCAACACAGGACATATCAATAATCTCTCTTATTAACAACAGAACATAAGCCATTATATAGCTGGAGAAGGAGTCTGTAATGGGATACGAGAGGGCGGGGTCAGATCTCCAATCATCGATGTGGCCGACCAATCAGCTGCTTGGGGGGAATTTCAGGAAGCCATTTCCTGAAACACACATACAAACAAAACCACAACACAGAAACTGGGGAATGTAACATGGACAAACAAAAACCCACATATTCTGACAAACTCCAAGCATTGATTATGCAAGAATGGGCTGCCATCAGTCAGGATGTGGCCCAGAAGTTAATTGACAGCATGCCAGGGCAGATCGCAGAGGTCTTGAAAAAGAAGGGTCAACACTGCAAATATTGACTCTTTGCATCAACTTCATGTAATTGTCAATAAAAGCCTTTGACACTTATGAAATGCTTGTAATTATACTTCAGTATTCCATAGTAACATCTGACAAAAATATCTAAAGACACTGAGGCAGCAAACTTTGTGGAAATGAATATTTGTCATTCTCAAAACTTTTGGCCATGACTGTAGACTCCTGTGAGTGTGCATAAAGACAGTGCAAAGATAACAAATAAAATAGTCTGTATAGCCATTCTGTTAGGTATTTAGCAGTCTTATGGCTTGGGGATAGAAGCTGTTCAGGAGCCTGTTGTTGTCAGTCTATGGCTTGAGTGGCTAGAGGGAGGAGAAGGTAGAAAATAGTTTCCTACGGTTAAAGAGAGAAGCTTGAAATGTAGAGTGATAGAAAGTGGCTTTAGCAGCATGTAGAGAAGAGGGAGTGAAAGGATGATAGGTCATCCTAGGAAGTTTAGTTTTCCTCCATTTTGGCTCAGCTGCCTGCAGCACTGTTCTGATAGAAGGGTTGCTGTCAAGGGGTGGGGATTGTCTTTAAAGCCTACAGTGAGAGGAGCAAACAGGTATAGAAAACATACACATAGTTGACAAACCTACAAAAGAGCAAAATTAGATCATCTGAAAATAACTAGGAAAGATCAAGTGAGAGAATGCTGTGGAGCCTTCCTCACCTTCATTCCTCGAAAAACTCTGAAGAACTGTCTTTGTTTCAGCGACAGTCTTAGTTTTGCCCCTTAATCCTGGTTGATGTGTCAACAATCAGCTGCAGGTTATGAGCAATCAGCAGTTCACACCAAGTATGCTACTGGAAAGACAGGCAGCACTTTAAGTAGATGACCCTAGATAGCAAAAAGGCCGTACTAGACAACAACAGATTAAGACAAAAAAATGTACTTTCACTCCTGGAGATATCAGGAGTCTTTTAGCTATGGCTAGAGATTGAAGCTATATTTAGAAACTGGAGGTAGACATGGTAATAGATGATCATCAGCAGTGTCTGAAAACATGGAATAAAATAAGAAATAAAGATGCATAACAAATTGGTGATAGACATGTAATAAGTAATGGAGTCTATTACAGAGTACACCATTTACAAATCACTGTGTGGAGAAAGCGGAAGAGATCCTCTTTGACTTCAGAAAGAAGGCTGATTTCATTACTTCAGCTGACCCTCAATTGAGAACAGGTAGAGAGGTGCATCAATTTCAATTATTTAGGGACTATTACAGGCAGATGCCTTAACTTCACTGAAAACACAGTACATTTCACATTTACCTGCTATGGAGACTGAGGCGCATCAATGTAGTTCCCACAATCCTGCAGAGCTATTACACCTGCCACATTTTACATCAAGCTGCGGAAGGTAGTCAGTATGGGCTCTGCTGTCTGAGAGCAGCAGTGCTCAGGTCTTTAGAGGCTGTATGACACACAGGCAAATGAAGAAGGCGACCCAAAGAGCTGGGGACTCAATTCACAATCTGTGTGGCTTCTTCCAGAGTCTGCCCTCTGGTCTGAGATACAGTACATACACCAGCATTCATGACCAACTGAGGCAGGGGCAGCTTCATTACCACTGCAATCCGACTGCTCACTTAGATCAAGGAGCTATAGAAATTCTAAGTAAAAAATGTTACTAGTACATTAAGGTAAAATAAATGAATCCAGCAATGGGTGTGTGATGTGTGTTCCTATCATGTGAATTTTGCAAAGTTGGTTTGGGGTGTCAAGGTCACATGGTTATGGTTCTATTGAATTTGGAGTGATTTTTTATAAATATATACAGTACATAAAAAACTATGAATAATGGACAGTTGAAAAGAGGCTGCTAAGTGACGTGGTTGAAGACCTATTGATATGTTAAATTTTCATATATTTATATTAAATCATGTATTTTATAGGAAAACCCAAGTGTGTGCAACCTGCCTCTCTATATAAAGAATAATGGACAGTTGAAATGAGGTTGTTAAGTCACCTGGTTAAAGAGTTATTGAATTTTTACATTTTCAAATATTGATTATAAAATTGTGTAAACACTTTATAGGAAAACCAAACGGTGTTCAATGTGTTTCCCTATGATGTGAACAATACAAAGTTGGTTTAAGGTGCTTAGGTCATGTGACCAAGGAGATATTGAATTTCTAAGTAAAAAAAGATTAGAAAGAATAAATTACGGTAAAATAACTTTTTTTAAACTTCCGAAAACCAAAGGGTGTGATGTGTGTCAACATTCCAAAGTTGATTTGAGGTGTCTTGGTCACATGGTCAAGGAGCTATTGAATATTAAGTGATTTAAAAAAAATCTATGAAGCATTGACTAGGTATCCCCCTTTCCTTTCATTGTATGAGAAAACTAAAGGGTGTGCAACATGCTTCACTATATAAGGACTAATGGACAGTAGAAATAAGGTTGCAAAGTCACATGGTGAAATTTGAATATTGTGATCATGCACTTTGTTTGACAGTTCCTAACTATTTGCATTACCACAGCACCAGGCTCCCTACACTGTTGCCATGTGATTATGAAACACGGGTCGGAATCTGGAAAATAAGACGTGCAATTTTGTACACCTTTATTCCTTCATAAATAACCCAACCTAAGGTACTGTATGTAGCTCAAATCATTTGGGAGCTATTGAAGTTTTTAGGTCCTAATGTCTGGTGAATATCGAATCTCAAACCAGCTTTACCAAGGTACCCTCAGATGACTATCTTGATGCACTATAAGAGTATACAGACAATATACTTTTTAAAATATATTTTTGCAATAATAATTCCAGAGACCTGGAATTCCAGAAGGATTATATATCTCCCCTTCACAAGGCTACCTTCATTAACTTTTAACATCATGTACCCATTTTTTTGTTACATGACTTTTGACCCTAAATAATCCACCCATGTCACAGAGACAAATCATTCCTCCACAAAATGAAAGTATCCTTTCATGACTGCCTCCTCTCCCTCATCTCATTACCATGTATTACAGTATTCTATAACAATGTTATAGAATGCATTTGACACTTGTGTCTTATGAACACTCTGCACTCAGCACATGAAGGATCCAAGTTTGTTCAAATAACCATCCATGTTAATTTTATACGTGACTGACAACTACTCTATTTTCATATGTGACCGAGAGTTCAAATTAATGAATTTACAGAAAAGAATCAATCAATCAATAATCAGTGTGTTTAAATTCTCAGGTGGGTTTTAGTGTTTAAGAAGGGCTACCAATCGAGGGAGGAGACCGTCCAGAGCTCTGTCATCACCAAGCTGAAAGGAGTGGTCATGACCAACAACACGGAAACTGGACTTCGCCTGTGGGGGCCTGAGGATTATGTCATACCTCCAACGGTGAGATTCAGGGACTTTTTGGGAGGTTTTATGTAAACAGGTAGAGCCGACACACAGTACACAGCCTACTGCTAAATGATTCATTCAAGTCTTATTGAGGTGAAGCCAAAGCTCAGTCAGTGATATAGCATGTCATTGATATTGTATGTTTTCAAGTACAATGAGTAACATTTTTATGAGGTATCTCCATTAACTCATTTTCATCAGTTTTCAATCACACCCAACTGATTTTTAAAGTAACAGGCCACCACATGCAGCTTTACTTCACATCCACAGAGACAGTATATCTGGCTATAGCATGAGAGAAGTGCACTTTATGAAACATTGGCATAAGCATCTTTGTCAGCTATTTTGAACATCCATTTGGTACTGTTTTAGCATATGAGAAGTTGACACGTGTTTAGAGTGCTCTTCAACTCTTCTTTAAATCATGTTTATCTTGTATGGTCATGGAAATGTCATTGGACGTTATACTGTACAGGCTGTAGAGCAACAGGACAATCGTTATATGCATTTTTAGCTATGAGTCTGTTTCCTCAATAGACACTCCATTTCATCTGTCTTGTTAAATAAAAGATAGGGAGTTGATTCTCAACTCTAATCAGTATAATTCACTTAACCTTTAGCGACTCAATGACTAACAGATTCAATAGAAAAGCCTGCTCTTGTCCACATGGTGAGCCTAGTCAGCCACCACTGGATCTCCTTCATTTTGTATTTTGTAAAACTATATTAATATGTGGTGAGAAACTGTGCTATTTATATTTAAGCTTATTAAAGGTTTTGACATAAGAATATGTATTTAGGGACTTAATTTTTTATAGTCAACACACAGTCCATCAGTCCCCTGACTAACCTGATTGAGGAAAGTATAGTTTTAGCTTGTTGTTGTTTTTCAGGGTGAACAGGTTTTCTTCATTGTTACAAATTACATCGAGACCCCGCATCAGAGCCTTGGGTTCTGTGCTGAGGTGAGTGAAAATCAATTTCGTACAACCATAATCTAGACAAAATCTTGTAAATATAATTTTTTTTCAAATATCCCCCTGAGATAGAGATTGGATGACTGTGCAGCTGAGATAGCAATACTTTAATGATCCAATCAAACAAGGATATTAAACTCCACTAAGTCAGCATTGATGATGCTATGGTTCTTACCATATATGGCAAAGTAAGCAGAAAGAAACGGCTAGTAATTTGAGGCGGATGTCAGAATCCAAACTGCATAGAGCTTTATTTGTAATGCCTCAGGCCCAACAGTTCTTTCCCCAGAGAAAGATGGCTTGACCTTGCCATTGTCTTCCAATAATTGCTTATTTGATGTTAAAGTACGCTTTCAGTGCCGCTATGATAAGTTATGAATGATTGATTCATTATATTTAATGAAGATAAAAACTTCATAGTATGAAGGGTTCAGTGTGTCACTGTTCACTGGTCCAATAACATTGTGTTTTCCTAAATTGCTTTAGCATTCAAATGGTGCTCCCCACTGTGGTCACCATGCTATTGTATGTTGTCATCATCTCTAGGCTCTTCAATACACTGCTTTGAATACAGGCTGGCATTTTTAACTGCAGCAACGTGTCCTATGTTCTCCAGAGCCCTAAGGTGCCAGATGGCCAATGTGTAAACAATGAGGATTGTGCTGAGGGTGAGGCGGTAGTTGCTGGCAATGGTAAGGACTAATATGGTTAACTGGGGCAGTCTTTATCTAATTTCTATTTACATTTCCAATATTAACATTTATTTACAGATTAACACTGGCTTAGATGCACTTAGATGCACATGTATACCACTTTACCTTTCCCTGCAGGGGTGAAGACCGGCCTGTGTTTAAACTCTACAGGGACCTGTGAGATACATGGCTGGTGTCCTGTTGAGACGGGACGTAAACCCTTGTGAGAATTCATCCTCTTTTGCTGTGAAAATAATGAAATTGTCACTTTTGCATTGAGTCTCAGTATAAATGTACCCACTACATAAACTATGTTATGTACTTCAGTATTCTGAAGTACCTTGTCCTGATCATCTATTTTCCATTATGTAGAAGTCACTTTGATTTAACACTTTCCCCCTTACTTTCCAGGGAGGCCTTATTAAGCAAGGCAGAAATCTTCACAATTTACATCAAGAACTCTGTCAGGTTTCCGAAGTTTGAATTCTCCAAGTAAGTGAAGTGGGGCTTGTTCATGCAGACTTCATGGTAGTAGAGGCTATCTGTCTCTAGGGAAACAGTCAGTGTCAGTGACATAGATCATTAAGTATGTGTAAGTAGGGCAGTGGGGGATACATGTCCTAGAACTGCTTTGGATAGCTATGAGGGTGCACAGTCCCTTCTATTTATATACACCCATAGCCATATCGCCCAGGCCCAGTGAATGTGTGTGTGTGTGTGTCTGTGCACGTGCATACTGGGTGCGTGTGTGTATGTGTGTGTTCAGTGAGACAGTGGAGTGGTCATCTGAGACGTCCTTGACAGCAGAGCAGGCCCAGTCCAGGACAGGTGTCAGAACAGATCTGATTGGCTCACTGTTCTCTCATGTCAGTAAGTAAGGCTGTTGTTGTAGAAGGGTTCATCAGCCAGAACATCAGTGTTGTCTTTTCAAGCCTAATCGGAAAGCACAGAGACATCAGACCTCTGCCAATTCATGATTCATAATTTCAGTTGTAGATCTTTTGATTAGGGGAGAGTGTTTCTAGGAAACCATACATAAAATGAATAATGTGACCAAATATTTAAGAAGAGGTCATCATTTCATTGAGTCTGTGAAGGGATGAAACCACATGGAAAAAGTGGTAAGCTAGTTAGGTCTAAAAAATGAATGTATTGTGTTAGAGGTTTCAGGTTTCTAACCAAAGCAGATAGTTTTGTACATCAGTTGGGGTCTCTTATAAGCTACAATATGAGGTCTTAAACCTAGCATGAAAGTGCATCCTTGAAGCTGCATGGGCAAATATAGTCAAAATGTTTGCCTTTGGGTGAAGTTGATGTTAACATTTTGTCAATTTTATGCATAGTATTTTTGCAATGTGTCATGCATATGAACTCAAGATTTGTATTGTTACAGAGCTGACATCATCATCCCCGTATATGCAAACATAAAACAAGCAGGGGTCTAACCCCCCGTGAGGTTCTTGAGAGTGCAGAGAAGTCAGAGAAGGGAAGTCCATTTGAGCAGCAGTAAGGGCTGAGAAAATGTACTGAATGACACTGAAGAGGAACATTGACAAAAAATAAAATGAACATGAACCTGTGTGAAAGACAGGCTATGTTAGAGTAGCAGAGGTACACACCGTCTTATCTGATGACAATGGAGTCTGAGCTTGCTAAACATATCAAGAATCTCGTGGACCAGTTTCATGGGCTTAGTATCCTCAAATGCATAAAACGTTCCTATGAATTGGCACATCGAAACATCATCCCTGGCCCAGACCTCTGGTCCAGAAATGGAAGAGTAAGTGATATTAAACAGAGATATCTACATTGAGTATACCAAACATTAGGAACCCCGCCCCCAGAACAGCCTCAATTGGTTGGGGCTTGGACTCTACAAGTTGTCGAAAGCGTTCCACAGGGATGCTGGCCAATGTTGACTCCAATGCTTCCCACAGTTTTGTGTCAAGTTGGCTGGATGTCCTTGGGGTGGGGGACCATTCTTCATACACACCGGAAACTGTTGAGCGTGAAAAACCCAGCAGCGTTGCATTTCTTGACACAAACCAGTGCGCCTGGCACCTACTACCATACCCTGTTCAAAGGCATTTAAATATTTTTGCTTGCCCATTCCCCCTCTGAATGGCACACATACACAATCCATGTCTCTGTTGTCTCAAGGCTTAAAAATCCTTCTTTAACCTGTCTCCTCCCTTTCTTCACTGATTTGAAGTAGATTTAACAAGTGACATCAATAAGGGATCATAGCTTTCATCTGGATTCACTTGGTTAGTCTATGTTATGGAAAGATGTTTTGTATACTCAGTGTATAGCTGAACTTAGGCATACATTGAAGATGTACAAGTAAGTTGTGCCAAGAGACCACTTGTTTTGTACAAACTATATTTTCAAAACTGTTATGTTTACAATAATTCAGATTATATCCAGGGATACACAATATCCTGAAATAAATGTACATATATTTGTTAGAAAGAATACTCTATTTCCCTTGACGTAGTGATACTGAATGTAAAATAATGTCTCAACATACCCCACTCTCCCCTACATTGTGCATATGGAATGGAAAGTGTCTAAACTATGAAGTGCTTGAACTATGAAGTTACTTTATATATTTTTTACCTTTATTTAACTAGGCAAGTCAGTTAAGAACAAATTCTTATTTTCAATGACGGCCTAGGAACAGTGGGTTAACTTCCTGTTCAGGGGCAGAACGACAGATTAGAAGTTACTGAATGAGCAGCATGAATAAAATGAACAGTTTAGTAGATTTGCAGCTTGAAATAGCATAATATATTTGCAGTGCCATATAAGCTATTTAAGAAATTATAGATGATATATGTAACTCTGTGTTATTCCTTATCTAAGGGTTAAAGAGAAAAGCGTGTCATTTCAAGCTGATAAGATAACTTAATTGTGTTACGAGAAATTAGTGAGGAGGTGTGGAGTCAGGCGCAGAGAGCAAAAGATGTGGGAAAAAACACGCTTTAATGTCTCGGAAACATAACATGAACCAAAAGTAGAAAAACAAATGATCAGAAATATAAACGGACAGCGTGAAACCCAAATACAAACAAAATACACTCAAACATCAAAACAGACTGACAAGCCCACAGGAAACAGAAGCGGGCTGAACGAACTATATATAACCCTCCCCTAACAACCAAACAAGAAACAGGTGATACCAATCAGACAAAACCAAAGGAACACAGAACAACGGATCGGCGATAGCTAGTAGACCGGCGACGACGACCGCCGAGCGCCACCCGAACCAGAAGGGGAGTCACCTTCGGTAATATTCGTGACAGTACGCCCCCTGACGCGCAGCTCCCGCAGCGCGCCGACGCCGGCGACGACCCGGGGGCCGAGGCGCTGGGCGATCCCGACGGAGGCGATGGAACTCACTCAACAAAGATGGATCTAGAATAGCCCTCACCGGAACCCAGCACCTCTCCTCCTGACCGTACCCCTCCCAGTCAACGAGGTACTGCAAGCCCCTCACCCGGCGTCTCGAGTCCAGAATAGCTCGTATCTTGTATGCCGGGGACCCCTCGATGTCCAGAGGGGGCGGAGGAACCTCCGGAACCTCACCTTCCTGCATGGGACCAGCTACCCCCGGCCTGAGAAGAGACACATGAAACGAGGGGTTAATACGATAATACGAAGGAAGTAATAATCGATAACAAACCTCGTTTATTCTCCTCAGGACTTTAAATGGCCCTATACACTGCGGACCCAGCTTCCGGCAGGGCAAGCGGAGGGGCAGGTTTCGGGTCGAGAGCCAGACCCTGTCCCCAGGTGCAAACACGGGGGCCTCACTGCGGTGACGGTCAGCGCTCTTCTTCTGCCTTATACTCGCTTGGCGTAATGACTCTTGGACAGCCCTCCAGGTCTCCTTAGAGCGCTGCACCCACTCCTCCACCGCAGGAGCCTCAGTCTGGCTCTGATGCCACGGTGCCAGGACTGGCTGGTACCCCAACACGCACTCAAATGGTGACATGTTGGTAGAGGAGTGGCTTAGTGAGTTCTGGACTATTTCTGCCCAGGGAATATATCTCGCCCACTCCCCTGGCCGGTCCTGGCAATACGACCGCAGAAACCTACCCACCTCCTGGTTCACTCTCTCCACCTGCCCATTACTCTCCGGGTGATACCCTGAGGTCAGGCTGACCGAGACCCCCAGACGTTCCATAAATGCCCTCCAAACACGGGAGATAAACTGGGGGCCCCGATCAGAAACTATATCCTCGGGCACCCCGTAGTGCCGGAAGACATGGGTGAAAAGAGCTTCCGCAGTCTGTAGGGCCGTAGGGAGACCGGGCAATGGGATAAGACGGCAGGACTTAGAGAACCGATCCACAACGACCAGGATCGTTGTGTTACCCTGAGAGGGGGGAAGGTCAGTAAGAAAATCCACCGATAGATTTTTTTATTTTTTATTTTTATTTTTTATTTCACCTTTATTTAACCAGGTAGGCTAGTTGAGAACAAGTTCTCATTTGCAACTGCAACTGCGACCTGGCCAAGATAAAGCATAGCAGTGTGAGCATACAACAAAGAGTTACACATGGTCCATGGCCATGGCCGTTGTGGAACGGGAAGAGGTTGTAATTTACCTCTTGGCAGGTGTCTAGGAGCCTTACTCTGGGCGCACACCGAACAGGAGGAAACATAGAATCGCACATCCCTCCTCAAAGTGGGCCACCAGTACTTCCTCTCAAGACCTCGCACTGTCCTAAAAATACCTGGGTGACCCGACGAGGGTAGACAATGAGCCCATCGAATCAATTGATCACGAACAGCCAGCGGCACGTACCTACGACCCTCCGGACACTGTGGAGGCGCAGGTTCCTCCCTTAGCGCCCGCTCGATGTCCGCGTCCACATCCCATACTACTGGTGCCACCAGCTTAGCTGCCGGAATGATGGGAGTAGGATCGATGGACCTGTCCTCAGTGTCATAGAGTCTTGACAGCGCGTCGGCCTTAGTGTTGAGGGAACCTGGTCTATACGAGATAGTGAAACGAAATCTGGTGAAAAACATGGCCCATCTTGCCTGACGAGGATTCAGTCTCCTAGCTGATCGGATATACTCCAGGTTACAGTGGTCAGTCCAGATAAGGAAAGGGTGCTTAGCCCCCTCAAGCCAGTGTCTCTACACCTTCAGGGCCTTAACCATAGCCAACAACTCCCTATCCCCCACATCATAATTCCGCTCCGCTGGCCCGAACTTCTTCGAAAAAAGGCACAGGGGCGGAGCTTCGGTGGCGCACCCGAACGCTGTGAGAGCACCGCTCCAACCCCAGCCTCGGATGCGTCCACCTCTACTATAAACGCCAAAGAATGGTCCGGATGCGCCAACACCGGCGCCTCAGTAAACATCGCCTTCAACTTATGAAAAGCTCCGTTCGCCTCTGCTGACCACTAAACGCACCGGCCCCCCCTTCAGCAGTGAGGTAATAGGGGCAGCTACCTGACCAAAACCCCGGATAAACCTCCGGTAGTAATTGGCAAACCCCAAGAACCGCTGCACCTCCTTTACCGCGGTCGGAGTCGGCCAATTACGCACAGCCTTTACGCGGTCACCCTCCATTACCAACCCAGAGCTGGAAATGCGATAACCCAGGAAGGAAACTGATTGTTTGGAAAACTCACATTTCTCCGCCTTCACATACAGGTCATGCTCCAGCAGTCGTCTAAGAACCTTGCGCACCAGAGATACATGCGCAGTGCGTGTAGCGGAGTAGATCAAAATATCGTCAATATACACCACTACACCCTGTCCGTGCAGGTCTCTGAGAATCTCATCCACGAAGGATTGAAATATAGCTGGAGCATTCTTTAAACCGTATGGCATGACGAGGTACTCATAATGGCCAGAAGTAGTGCTAAATGCAGTTTTCCACTCATCTCCATCCCGAATACGCAGCAGATTATAAGCACTCCTGAGATCCAGTTTTTTTTTTATTTTTTTTTATTTCACCTTTATTTAACCAGGTTGGCTAGTTGAGAACACCTTTATTTAACCAGGTAGGCTAGTTGAGAACACCTTTATTTAACCAGGTAGGCTAGTTGAGAACACCTTTATTTAACCAGGTAGGCTAGTTGAGAACAAGTTCTCATTTGCAACTGCGACCTGGCCAAGATAAAGCATAGCAGTGTGAGCATACAACAAAGAGTTACACATGGAGTAAACAATTAACAAGTCAATAACACAGTAGAAAACAAAGGGGGGGTCTATATACAATGTGTGCAAAAGGCATGAGGAGGTAGGCAAATAATTACAATTTTGCAGATTAACACTGGAGTGATAAATGATCAGATGGTCATGATCATGTACAGGTAGAGATATAGGTGTGCAGAAGAGCAGAAAGGTAAATAAATAAAAACAGTATGGGGATGAGGTAGGTGAAAAGGGTGGGCTATTTACCAATAGACTATGTACAGCTGCAGCGATCGGTTAGCTGCTCAGATAGCTGATGTTTGAAGTTGGTGAGGGAGATAAAAGTCTCCAACTTCAGCGATTTTTGCAATTCGTTCCAGTCACAGGCAGCAGAGTACTGGAACGAAAGGCGGCCAAATGAGGTGTTGGCTTTAGGGATGATCAGTGAGATACACCTGCTGGAGCGCGTGCTACGGATGGGTGTTGCCATCGTGACCAGTGAGCTGAGATAAGGCGGAGCTTTACCTAGCATAGACTTGTAGATGACCTGGAGCCAGTGGGTCTGGCGACGAATATGTAGCGAGGGCCAGCCGACTAGAGCATACAAGTCGCAGTGGTGGGTGGTATAAGGTGCTTTAGTGACAAAACGGATGGCACTGTGATAGACTGCATCCAGTTTGCTGAGTAGAGTGTTGGAAGCCATTTTGTAGATGACATCGCCGAAGTCAAGGATCGGTAGGATAGTCCGTTTTACTAGGGTAAGCTTGGCGGCTTGAGTGAAGGAGGCTTTGTTGCGGAATAGAAAGCCGACTCTTGATTTGATTTTCGATTGGAGATGTTTGATATGAGTCTGGAAGGAGAGTTTGCAGTCTAGCCAGACACCTAGGTACTTATAGACGTCCACATATTCTAGGTCGGAACCATCCAGGGTGGTGATGCTAGTCGGGCATGCAGGTGCAGGCAGCGACCGGTTGAAAAGCATGCATTTGGTTTTACTAGCGTTTAAGAGCAGTTGGAGGCCACGGAAGGAGTGTTGTATGGCATTGAAGCTTGTTTGGAGGTTAGATAGCACAGTGTCCAAAGACGGGCCGAAAGTATATAGAATGGTGTCGTCTGCGTAGAGGTGGATCAGGGAATCGCCTGCAGCAAGAGCAACATCATTGATATACACAGAGAAAAGAGTCGGCCCGAGAATTGAACCCTGTGGCACCCCCAGTTTAGTGAAGAACTGCGCTCCGTGAAATGATTCCACTGCCGTAGCAATGAGAGGTAGTGGGTAACTAAAACCCACCGTGATGGAATTTAGACCTCTATAATCAATACACGGACGTAAACCACCATCTTTTTTCTTCACAAAAAAGAAACTCGAAGAGACAGGTGACATGGAGGGCCGAATGTACCCCTGTCCCAGAGCCTCGGTGATATAAGTTTCCATAGCCACCGTCTCCTCCTGGGACAAAGGATACACATGACTCCTGGGGAGTGCAGCGTCACCCTGGAGGTTTATCACGCAATCCCCCTGCCTATGGGGTGGTAATTGGGTCGCCTTCTTTTTACTGAAAACGATAGCCAAATCGTTATACTCAGCTGGAATGCGCACGGTGGAAACCTAGTCTGGACTCTCCACCGTTGTCGCACCGATGGAAACCCCTACACACCTGCCTGAACACTCATCAGACCACCCCTGTAGAGTTCCCTGTTTCCACGAAATCGTAGGATTATGAATAGCTAGCCAGGGAATCCCCAGTACCACTGGAAACGCAGGTGAATCGATAAGGAACAAACTAATTCGCTCCTTGTGATTCCCCTGCGTAATCATCTCCAACGAAACTGTGGCTTTCCTCACCAGCCCTGACCCTAATGGTCGACTATCTAAAGAGTGCACAGCAAAAGGGGGGTCTACTTTTACTAACGGAATCCACAACCTCTGAGCGAGTCCGCGATCTATAAAGTTTCCAGCTGCGCCTGAATCTACCAGTGCCTTATGCTGGAGGGAAGGAGAATAATTAAGGAAACAAATTAATAGGAACATGTGACCAACAGGAAACTCTGGGAGAGTGCGGTGCTTACTCACCTGGGGTGACCGAGGAGTGTTCTGCCTGCCCTCTCGATTCCCAGATGAATTACTCCAGCACCGACCAGACGTGTGCCCTCTCCGGCCACAACTGGTACAGGAGGAGCTTCCTCCTCCGATCTCCCTAGACGCGGTCCCTCCTAGCTCCATCGGGATAGGAGCAGGAGGGTCAGGAGGTAGAACTGACAGGACCCTTTCAGAACGTCCGCGAGCAGCTAGCAGATAGTCCAACCGGATCGACAGGTCTATCAGTCCATCCAGGCTAAGTGTAGTATCCCGACAGGCCAGCTCCCTACGGACGTCCTCTCTCAGGCTACATCTGTAATGGTCTATCAGGGCCATGTCGTTCCACCCTGCTCCAGCGGCCAAGGTCCGGGACTCCAGCGCGAAGTCCTGCACGCTCCTCGTCCCCTGTCTGAGATCCCGCCGCTCGACCTTCTGGAGGGTGATCGAACACGGCCCTGAAACGGCGGTTGAATTACGGGTAATTGTCCTTCGCTGAGTCGGGCCCGTTCCAGACCGCATTAGCCCACTCCAGGGCTCTACCGGTAAGGCATGTGATGAGAACCCACACTCTCTCCTCTTCCGAGGGAGCCGGCCGAACGGTGGCCAGGTAGAGGTCTAGTTGAAGCAGGAATCCCTGGCACCCCGTCGCTGCTCCATCGTACTCCCTCGGAGGCGTAATGCGCAGAGCGCTGGAACCGGATCCAGATGGGGGAGATGGTAGAGTTGCTGGTGGGAGGGTCGTTGGGGTACTAGGGAGACCATTCCTCTCCCAACGATCCATCCTCTCCATCATCTGATCCATCGCTGATCCTAGGCGATGGAGGATAGACGTGTGATGAAGGACTCTCTCCTCCATAGTAGGAAGAGGAGTGGTCGCTGCTCCTGCTGACTCCATATCGTGGTGTGGGCTTCTGTTACGAGAAATGAGTGAGGAGGTGTGGAGTCAGGCGCAGAGAGCAAAAGATGTGGGAAAAAACACGCTTTAATGTCCCGGAAACATAACATGAACCAAAAGTAGAAAAACAAATGATCAGAAATATAAACGGACAGCGTGAAACCCAAATACAAACAAAATACACTCAAACAACAAAACAGACTAACAAGCCCGCACGAAACAGAAGCGGGCTGAACGAACTATATATAACCCTCCCCTAACAACCAAACAAGAAACAGGTGATACCAATCAGACAAAACCAAAGGAACACAGAACAACGGATCGGCGATAGCTAGTAGACCAGCGACGACGACCGCCGAGCGCCACCCGAACAAGAAGGGGAGTCACCTTCGGTAATATTCGTGACACTACGCCCCCCTGACGCGCAGCTCCCGCAGCGCGCCGACAAAATACACTCAAACAACAAAACAGACTGACAAGCCCGCACGAAACAGAAGCGGGCTGAACGAACTATATATAACCCTCCCCTAACAACCAAACAAGAAACAGGTGATACCAATCAGACAAAACCAAAGGAACACAGAACAACGGATCGGCGATAGCTAGTAGACCGGCGACGACGACCGCCGAGCGCCACCCGAACAAGAAGGGGAGTCACCTTCGGTAATATTCGTGGCAAATTGTTCATTCTTACTGGTTTAGGCCTATGACCTTTTTTAGATTTAGCCAAGGAAAGTATGATACTGGACTACTAATCATATATAAAAAAATGACATGTCCTGTTCTGTCTCCTTTTCCTGCAGGTCAAATGTCCTGGACACCGGTAATGACTCCTATCTAAAGAGATGTTCCTATGACAATGACCTACATCCCTACTGCCCCATCTTCCGTCTGGGAGACCTAGTCAGTAGGACTGGACATGATTTTCAGGACATGGCTGTAGTGGTACATAAATGTATTTTTTAAAATCTTTCAATTGATCCTTTATTTAACCAAGTTGTCCCATTGAGGTCAGGAGACCGCTTTCCCTGGCAGAGAGAGACCTGGCATAGAGGGTTGGGTTTCTTGTTAAACACTGAGCACTGAATCCAAATTAGGCTTTTCAGGCTTTCATCATTCTATCCAAGCAGTGTGGGAGTGGTGTAATTCTCTTTTCCTCCAGTCCATATGATAATGATGCTTGCTTTCAGGCAGTTAGGTAATTACCATAATTTTGATTACATTTAATTGGATATTTGCCATGTAGCCTGCAGTCATTAGGCCTGACATTTAAATGAATAACAATGGTTGCATATTTACAACAACAATATGAAACATAGCAGTTGCTAGATCTGTATTAAGTGACTTGTCACAGAGCCCTGCATAAAGTGCTTTCACCTCAACTCCCTAGTAAGCTCAGGGTAGACATTTACAAGTAAACACTAACTTTTGTTGTTAATATAGCCGAACACCCAGCATAGAACAAGTCAATGGGTTAACCAGAGCCATTCTTACCATATATGGCGAAGATGATCAGCAGTGTAGTAGCTACTGTGTTATCATTAGAGTTGCCAGGTTTAATGTTGTGAAGTACAGTATGTTTATGTTCCTAGTTGTTAATGTTTAACGAGGAGTTGATGTAAATGTGACCACAGTTCATAGTCAAGGTGAAGAAAGTAAATCTTGAATAGCAGGGCAATAGAGTTATTCTCCATATTTAGAGCAACGTCAAGCACAGGTGTTTATTCATAAATAGTGTAATCTTTCTATCTCCCTCTCTCTCTCTCTCTCTCTCACTCTCCGTCTCTCAGGGTGGGTCAGTTGGAATTCTGATTGAGTGGAACTGTGATTTGGATAAGGACTACTCACAGTGTAACCCAGAGTACAGCTTTACTCGTTTGGATATGAACCTAAACAGCTCTGTCACATCAGGCTACAACTTCAGGTACATCTTGACATGCATTAAAGTAATGTTCCCAAACTTTTGTATAATTTCAGCCAGTAGTTTTGAAAGTGGTGCTCATGAGCCGAAACGGGTCCCCATTTTTTGTTGGTGTTGCAATTCGCATGATATTTTATGAATCCAATTTTACAACAGGTTTCAAATTTGTTGTGCTTAAGATCCCTGTACTGCATCTTAAGCACATTTTACTTCATGCAGATATAATAATCCATGCACTAATTCTGAAAGGTTATTAGCTTGAGCTAATCAAGCTTGAGCTCTCTCCAAGTACTGTATTTAATGTCAGATCTATCTCTACCAAGCAGTTGTTGACATTTCTGTTCCAAACAGCTGATTCATTTGTTTTCCAGATATGCCCGTTATTACAAAGATGAAGCTGGAGAGAACTATCGGACTTTGTATAAAGTCTATGGGATTCGCTTTGATATCATGGTGAATGGACGGGTATGACAGTGATTCTAGCTACACTTACTTGTCTAATTGAATGGGTTGGTAGTAGTAATATTACAGTCTGTGTCAGATCAAATGTTCTTTGTTCTTTATTGTGTTCTTCAGGCTGGAAAATTCAATATCATTCCCACAGTAATAGCTATTGGGTCTGGGCTCGCTATTATGGGCATGGTAAGTAATTTAATAGATTTGTGTTTTAATTTGTTTCCAATACACATGCTTGTCTATTTTCTCCCCCCCAAAATATATTTCTCTGTAATTCTGTTTCATGCAGCATGCCCAGGTTGGATGCTATCAAATGCTTTGAAATGCAATGCATTCGGGAAGAATTCAGACCTCTTGACTTTTTCCACATTTTGTTACGTTACAGCCTTATTCTAAAATAGATTTTTTTTTTTTATCCATCATCAATCCACACACAATACCCCATAATGACAAAGCAAAAACAGGTATATAGAGTTTTTTGCAAATGTATTAAAAATGTCAAACTGATATCACATTTACATAAGTATTCAGACCCTTTACTCAGTACTTTGTTGAAGCCTCGAGTCTTGTTCCTCCCATTCTTCTCTGCAGATCCTCTCTAGCTCTGTAAGGTTGGATGGGGAGCATCGCTGCACAGCTATTTTCAGGTCTCTCCACATATGTTCAATCAAGTTCAAGTCCGGGCTCTGGCTGGGCCCCTCAAAGATATTCAGAGACTTGTCTCAAAGCCACTCCTGTGTTGTCTTGGCTGTGTGCTTATGGTCATCCTTTTGGAAGGCGAACCTTCGCCCCAGTATGAGGTCCTGGGCTCTCTGGAGAAGGTTTTCATCAAGGATATAGCTGTACTTTGCTCCGTTCATCTTTCCCTTGAATCCTGACTAGTCTCCCGGTCCCTTCTGCTGAACAACATCCCCACAGCATGATGCTGCATTCTTCACCGTAGGGATGGTGCCAGGTTTCCTCCAGATGTGACGCTTGGCATTCAGGCCAAAAGGTTCAATCTTGGTTTCATCAGACCAAAGCATCTTGCTTCTCATGATCTCAGAGTCCTTTAGATGCCTTTTGGTAAACTCCAAGTGGGCTGTCATATGCCTTTTACTGAAGAGGGGCTTCCATCTGGCCACTCTACCATAAAGGCATGATTGGTGGAGTGCTGCAGAGATGTTTGTCCTTCTGGAAGGTTCTCCCATCTCCACAGAGGAACTCTGGAGCTCTTTCAGAGTGACCATCGGGTTCTTGGTGACTTCCATGACCAAGGACCTTCTCCCCTGATTGCTCAGTTTGGCTGGGTGGCCAACTCTCGGAAAAGTCTTGGTGGATCCAAACTTCTTCCAATTAAGAATGATGGAGGCCACTGCAGAAATGTTTTGGTACCCTTCCCCAGATCTGTGCCTCAGCACAAACCTGTCTCGGAGCTCTACAGACATTTCCTTCGACCTCGTGGCTTGGTTTTTGCTCTGACATGCACTGTCAACTGTGGAACCTTTTATATAGACAGGTGTGTGGCTTTCCAAATAATGTCAAATCAATTGAATTTACCACAGGTAGACTCCAATCAAGTTGTAGAAACATCTCAAGGATTATCCATGGAAACAAGATACACCTTAGGTCAATTTCAAGTCTCATAGCCAAGGGTCTGAATAGTTATGTAAATAAGGTATTTCTGTTTTTTATTTGTAATACATTTGCAAACATTTCTAAAAACCTGTTTTCGCTTTGTCATTATGGGGTACTGTGTGTAGATTGATGAGGATTTGTATTTAATTTCAATCATTTTATAGTAAGGCTGTAATGTAACAAAATATGTAAAAAGTCAAGGGGTCTGAATACTTTCTGAATGCACTGTATCACCACAAGAGGGCGATACCCTTTCGTTTTTCATACAATATACTACTCTTCTTCATTCCAAATCGATCCCTATCCCCTTGTTTGTAGATCTGAAACATTTGTGTAGGTCTAAGCAATATCGCTACATTTTCTTTTCACTGTCTAAACCTGTCATATCTACAGGAGTACCTTGGGTGTATAGGGGTCAATTTGGCATTCAGAAGCCCTCTGCCCCCTGGCAAAATGTTTTAGTGCCCTATTTCAGTCTTATTTATCTGAGGAGACAGCTCATTGAAGTCTGCTGTACACATCCACAGGACATTTAGTGTTTTTTTGTTGTGTTTTTCTCACTATGGGCTGTGAAGTTGCCTGAAGCTTTATTGGGGGTGTTAGCTTTATTTCTATCATGATTAATGTGGCTCTATTGTATGTCTTGACTTGAACCTTACCTTTGTTTCAGGGAAAATTTGCATGTGATATGATATTTGTCTACATGTTGAGCACGAGTTCCTTCTACCGAGACAGGAAATTTGAGATTCTCAAGTAAGACACTATGACATGGTATTACTACCAACTACAGAATTTACACTTTGTCGTTTATTCAGTAAAGTAAATCATTTTAGTCTTGGATTGTTTGCCTTGCTACTTCTTTCTGTCTGTCAGTAAAACAAATAAAATATCCCTTTAACAGGAAAGAACGGATCAAGAAGCACAAAGAGATTGCGAAGACATTGGTGAACCGAGACACAAGAAAACACAGGAAACATGCTGGGGAACAACACGAGCTTACCACAATCTCTCCAAAAAATGAGGAGAAACAGGACCCTAAAACCGGAGAGAAAAATGAGGTTCACATTCTCTCTCCACGAACTGTGGGGCAACGGTATAATACTCACCCTCCACGACACTAACCGATTAATTCAGAGTGAGACACCAGACTAGAAGCTGCATGTAGGACAACTTACTGTTGAGATAGCATAGTAGAATACACAACTTTGTGTACACAAACAATTAACTTTGATTTTACGTGCAATTAAAACATTTGGTAGTGCATCAGCAGTTCTTCTATAATGTCAGTCACTGACAGTAACTCTATTAGCCCATGTCAGCTAACATTTTATAAGATTGCTAGGTAAGTTAGTCTAGTGAGCTATCTAAACAAGAATTTGTTCTTAACTGATTTTCCTAGTTAAATAAATAAAATAAACCTTCAAGGCTGAATTACCTGCTGGGCTCGAAGGGAACGTGCCCATGGGCCCTGACCTCCAGGGGCCCTTTACCTCCAGAAGGCCCCCATTGATTTTGTTTATAAACCCAGATATCATATTAACATGGCATTTGTCAAGGCAAAATGTGTAGAACTGCAGGAAATGTTATTTAAAAAAATTCCCGCTTAGGGCTCCCAAAAGGCAAGAGGCAGCTCTGTGAGACACATTTTTATTTATCCTTTATTAACACAGGTTGTCCCATTGAGGTCAGAAGACCTGTTTTTCAAGAGAGACCCGAAACAAAGAAGTTCTGCTATTGTCAAGATGTCTAAACTGGGTCCTGTAGCAGGTGGAAAGTAAAACGAGGGTGGGTGAGGTCCTGATCCCAATGCCCACCCTCCTTCTCCTCTTCCAGCAGAGGTTACTGATGCTGGTAAATGGCTCTGGTTTTCCTATGTCTCTCAGGAGTGATGCATGTCCTGATTGGACATGACTGATGGGGTGGAAAATTGAAATGCTCTCCTCTCCTTACACTTTTAGTGCTGCAATGATAATGCAGACACTCCAAGAAGAGAGATATTTATCAAAGAGAAAAAGCACTATTCTGTTTCTGACGTCTTATTTACTTGTTCCAAGATCGAATCATAATGCATCTGTTGATGGGTCAATTAGGCCATGCAATCAAACCATTGCAGAGTATTCAACTAGGTTATTATGCTGGCAGCGGTGTTCCTCCAAACCTTGACAGACCGCTTGTAGTAGAATGAAATCCTTGAGTCATATGATGGAATACATCGTTAGAGAACGGTTGCTTTTTAACACAATTGAAAAATACACTGGGTGTAAGGTTGTCTATCATAAATACTTCGCATTTGTGATTGCTTGTAACTTCTGCCTTGTCCTGTTCAATATGTCTGTAAATACAAAGCCAGAACTAGAGGAGTATGAGGCAAGTTGTTGAATGTATTTCATTTAAATGCAAAATATTGTATGATACTGCATTTTTAGGGCTAATGGCCATTGTTAGAACAATCATATCAGTTTTCTGCCAAATCTTATGATCAATAAATTATACAAACAGGTTGTATGGAGTTATTTATTTTGAAGGATCCAACCAGAGCCGTTATATCCTATTTACACTACTTGAAAAATATGTTATCAGGCACATCACTCTGATGCCTACTACCCATTTATTATAACATGTATCAACTGCTAGATGACAACATTTGGTAAATTCATTTATCCTAGAGATGCAAAAGAGCAGAGCTAAACTAACATACTGCAGCAGTTAACAGTTCAGTAAATGAGAGAAAGCAGGACATGTTTTAGTTTATGTATAAATAGAGTTGCTGACAGACATACTTCACGTAGCTGTATAATAAACAGTTAATCTAGCAAAGTATTTAATCAATCGCCTATATCTACAAAGTTTTGCGGGCAGTTAGACAATCATAATTGGATTTACATGACATTAGGTTTAAAACTTGCTCAACATTCTGGTCAATTTTATTAGTACACATGCACCATTCCGTAGAGGAAAGTCCAGAACAGGACGTAGGTAAAAAGACCTCCAACAAGCCCTCCTGTAAAGAGCATCCGCCGAGACTTGAAGCACTTGTTCCACCTGCGACTGGCCTTGATGATGAGAAGAAGGGAGAGGAGGAACGAGGCGAGGAAATAGAAGATAAATCCGTACAGTCCTGTGAGCCCAAGGATGCCCGCTGTCGCCCCCGACAGAGCTGACACCGACGTCCGGCAGTAGTCCAGCACTGCGGCGTTGCCTCTCACAGCAACCTCACTGATGAACTGTGGTCCTTCTCGTTTCGCTACGACTGAGGCCATGTCGGCACCTCGTTTGTTTTCCAGCGATGACTGCTGCAAACAAGAGGTCATTAGAAAATCATTACATAATATTGAATGCTTACATTGCTGCATATACGTTATTGTATCGTACAAATTCTACATAATCTTGTTTAAAGCAAGCATTTTTGTCACTAGCGAACCGGCTTGCCAGCTGACATATGGACACTGGGAGCTAACGTTAGCAGCTAGCAAGCGGTTTACTCACCGAATTAAAAATAATATAGAGTGCTTCGTTTACTTCACAAACACATCAAAGGCACATAGCTAGTTTGTGACACTTAATATTCCATGTCAATGGATTTACTAACCCCTTCACTACTGGAATGTAATTACAGACCTAAAGCTGATTGTAGCTAAATGGCGCAAAGGTAACTGCGATGCGACCCGTCTTTCTGAATCTGCCTTTTTTGCGAAATGCATTCTGGGACTTTTATTTTTGTATCAACTGCTCGTTTTTGATGAAGTCAGTGGATGTGCTTTTCAATTACATTTAATAACACATTCATTTTCTTTAATTCAATTTTGTAATATCTTTAAACTGTATTTGTTGTGAACTGTGACCAAAACGAACTTTGGTGTATGGTGTCCGACTTAGATCAAATTAGTAGCGCCCTCTGTTTACAATCGCTGGGCTCTGGATACAATTTACAATAATTAATAGGCTCAGACGCAATCTCAGAAGCAGCTAACCATGGCGAACTATGTTCTGGACATAGATATAGGTATTACTTCAGTCAAAGTTGTGTTACTTGATATTAGATCAAAAACAGTAACGAATAGCTTATCTTTGCAAACCAAGATGGCTATCATCAGCGACGAAACGCATGTATGTAGAGTACCAGTCAAAAGTTTGGACACGCCTACTCATTCAAGGGTGTTTCTTTATTTGACTAGTGAAGACATCAAAACTATGTAATGGCACACATGGAATCATGTAATAACCCAACATTTTTTAACAAATCAAAATATATTTTAGATTCTTCAAAGTAGCCACCCTTTGCCTTGATGACAGCTTTGCACACTCTTGGCATTCTCTCAACCAGCTTCACCTGGAATGCTTTTCCAACGGTCTTGAAGGAGTTCCCACATATGCTGAGCACTTGTTGGCTGATTTTTCTTCACTCTGCTGTCCAACTCATCCCAACCCATCTTAATTGGGTTGAGGTCGGGTGATTGTGGAGGCCAGGTCATCTGATGCAGCACTCCATCATTCTTCTTCTTGGTCAAATAGCCCTTACACAGCCTGGAGGTGTGTTGGGTCATTGTCCTGTTGAAAAACAAATGATAGTTCCACTAAGCTCAAACCAGATGGGATGGCGTATCGCTGCAGAATGCTGTGGTAGCCATCCTGGTTAGGTGTGCCTTGAACTAAAAATAAATCACTGATAGTGTCACCAGCAAAGCACCATCACACCTCCTCCTCCATGCTTCACAGTGGGAACTACACATGCAGAGATAATCCGTTCACCTACTCTGCGTCTTACAAAGACACGGCATTTGGAACCAAAAATCTCAAGTTTGGATTCATCAGACCAAAGGACAGATTTCCACTTGTCTAATGGCCCAAGCAAGTCTCTTCTTATTATTGGTGTCCTTTAGTAGTGGTTTCTTTGTAGCAATTCGACCAAGAAAGCCTGATTTAAGCAGTCTCCTCTGAACAGTTGACGCTGAGATGTGTCTGTTACTTGAACTCGGTGAAGCATTTATTTGGGCTGGAATTTCTTAGGCTGGTAACTCTAATGGATTTATCCTCTGCAGTATAGGTAACTCTGGGTCTTCCTTTTCTGTGGGGGTCCTCATGAGAGCCAGTTTCATCATAGCGCTTGATGGTTTTTGCGGCTGCATTTGAAGAAACTTTCAAAGTTCCTGACGTTTTCTGGATTTACTGACCTTCATGTCTTAAAGTAATGATAGACTGTAATTTCTCTTTGCTTATTTGAGCTGTTCTTGCCATAATTTGAACTCGGTCTTTTACCAAATAGGGCTATTGTTACGGCTTTCTAGTTGTGATGAAGGAGAGTCGGACCAAACTGCAGCGTGTCGATTGCGATCCATGTTTATTTAAACAAACGTAAACACGACTAAACACGAACACTACAAAACAATAAACGAAAACCGAAAACAGCCTATACTTGTGCAAACTAACAGAGAGTACACATAGGACAGATAGGACAATCACCCACGACAAACTCAAAGAATATGGCTGCCTAAATATGGTTCCCAATCAGAGACAACGATAAGCACCTGCCTCTAATTGAGAACCACTCCAGACAGCCATAGACCTTGCTAGATAACCCCACTAGCTACAATCTCAAAAACATATACACCAAAACCCCAAGACAAAACACACCACAATACAAAAACTCCATGCCACACCCTGGCCTGACCCAATACATGAAGAAAAACACAAAATACTTAGACCAGGCCGTGACAGAACCACCCCCCTAAGGTGCGGACTCCCGAACGCACCTCAAAACAATAGGGAGGGTCCGGGTGGGCGTCTGTCCATGGTGGCGGCTCCGGCGCGGGACGTGGAACCCACTCAGTTAATGTCTTAGTCCCCTCTCCTCGCGTCCCTGGATAGACCACCCTCGCTGCCGACCATGGCCTAGTAGTCCTCACCCAGAACCCCACTGGACTGAGGAGCAGATCGGGACTGAAGGACAGCTCGGGACTGAGGCAGCTCGGGAGTGAGAGAAAGCTCGGGAGTGAGAGAAAGCTCAGGAGTGAGAGAAAGCTCAGGAGTGAGAGAAAGCTCAGGAGTGAGAGAAAGCTCAGGAGTGAGAGAAAGCTCAGGAGTGAGAAGAAGCTCAGGAGTGAGAAGAAGCTCAGGCAGGTAGATAGATCTACCAGATCCTGGCTGGCTGGTGGTTTCAGCAGATCATGGCTGACTGGCAGATCCTGGCTGACTGGCAGATCTGGAAGATCCTGGCTGACTGGCAGATCTGGAAGATCCTGGCTGACTGGCAGATCTGGAAGATCCTGGCTGACTGGCAGATCTGGAAGATCCTGGCTGACTGGCAGATCTGGAAGAGTCTGGTTGACTGGCAGAACTGGAAGAGTCTGGTTGACTGGCAGAACTGGAAGAGTCTGGTTGACTGGCAGAACTGGAAGAGTCTGGTTGACTGGCAGATCTGGAAGAATCTGGTTGACTGGCAGATCTGGAAGAATCTGGTTGACTGGCAGATCTGGAAGAGTCTGGTTGACTGGCAGATCTGGAAGAGTCTGGTTGACTGGCAGATCTGGAAGAGTCTGGTTGACTGGCAGATCTGGAAGAGTCTGGCTGACTGGCTGATCTGGAAGAGTCTGGCTGACTGGCGGATCTGGAAGAGTCTGGCTGACTGGTGGATCCTGGCTGACTGGTGGATCTAACTGATCCTGACAGACTGGCGACGCTGGGCAGACTGGCGACGCTGGGCAGACTGGCGACGCTGGGCAGACTGGCGACGCTGGGCAGACTGGCGACGCTGGGCAGACTGGCGGTGCTGGGCAGACTGGCGGCACCGGCGGCGCTGGGCAGACTGGCGGCGCTGGGTAGACTGGCGGCACTGGCGGCACTGGGCAGACTGGCGGCTCCTTGCAGACTGGCATCTCTGGCTGCTCTATGCAGACTGACAGCTCTGGCTGCTCCATGTAGACTGGCTGCTTCATGTAGACTGACAGCTCTGGCTGCTCTATGCAGACTGACATCTCTGGCTGCTTCATGCAGACTGACATCTCTGGCTGCTCCATGTAGACTGGCTGCTTCATGTAGACTGACAGCTCTGGCTGCTCTATGCAGACTGGTTGCTTCATGTAGACAGACTGACAGCTCTGGCTGCTCTATGCAGACTGACAGCTCTGGCTGCTCCATGTAGACTAGCTGCTTCATGCAGACTGGCAGCTCGGGCTGCTTCATGTAGACTGACAGCTCTGGCTGCTCCATGCAGGCTGGCAGCTCTGGCCTCTCCATGCAGGCTGGCAGCTCCAGCTGCTCCATGCAGACTGTCAGCTCTGGCTGCTCCATGCAGGCTGGCAGCTCTGGCTTCTCCATGCAGGCTGGCAGCTCCAGCTGCTCCATGCAGACTGACAGCTCTGGCTGCTCCATGCAGGCTGGCAGCTCTGGCCTCTCCATGCAGGCTGGCAGCTCCAGCTGCTCCATGCAGGCTGACAGCTCTGGCTGCTCCATGCAGGCTGGCAGCTCTGGCTTCTCCATGCAGGCTGGCAGCTCCAGCTGCTCCATGCAGGCTGGCAGCTCTGTCTGTGCTGAACAGGCGGGAGACTCCGGCAGCGCAGGAGAGGAGAGAGGCTCTGGCTGCGCTGAACAGGCGGGAGACTCCAGCAGTGCTGTAGAGGAGAAAGGCTCTGGCAGCGCTGAACAGGCGGGAGACTCCAGCAGCGCAGGAGAGGAGAAAAGCACTGGCTGCGCTGAACAGGCGGGAGACTCCGGCAGCGCAGGAGAGGAGAAAAGCGCTGGCTGCGCTGAACAGGCGAGGCGCACTGAAGGCCTGGTGCGTAGTGCTGGAACTGGTGGTACTGGATCGAGGACACGCACAGGAAGCCTGGTGCGGGGAGCTGCTACCGGAGGACTGGAGTGTGGAGGTGGCACAGGATGGGCTAGACCGTGAAGGCGTACTGGAGATCTTGAGAGCAGTGTTGGCACAGGACGTGCAAGGCTAGGGATGTGCACAGGAGGCCTGGTGCGTGAGGCTGGCACCAACTTCACCAGCCGACTAACACGCACCTCAGGACGAGTATGGAGCGCTAACCCAGGTGCCATCAAATCCCCGACACGTTCCTTCGGGCGAATTCCATGCAAAAAGCACCAACACAGCAACTCCCTCATTTCTCTCTCCTCCAATTTCCCCATTGGAGGAGCCAGCAGAAGCATGGATGAAATAGACAGGTGGGCGGTGGGCGGCCGACCCAGAGAGAGGAGACTAGGAGGAGACCAGAACCAGAGCCGGTGTTGGAGGTGAGCGAAACAGAGACTGTGAAGGAGTTACTTCACAGTCTCTGTTTCGCTCACCTCCAACACCGGCTCTGGTTCTGGTCTCCTCCTAGGCTCCTCACGATAAACAGGGAGAGTTGGCTCAGGTCTATCTCCTGACTCAGCCACTCCCCCTCTGAGCCCCCCCCCCAATACATTTATTGGGGTGACTTTCGGGTTTCGCTCTGCGCCGCCGTGTCTGTTTCTCCAACTCCATTCGCCTATAGCCCTCTTCGCACTGTTCTAGCGAATCCCAGGCGGGCTCAGGCACTCTCTCTGGGTCGGCCGCCCACCTGTCTATTTCATCCCACGTCGTATACTCCATGCTTCTGCTGTCCATAACCTCCTCATAACACCGCTGTTGCTGCCTTTGTTGCCTCTCCTCTTTCGGCTGCTCCTGCCTGTTGACACGCCGCTTGGTCCGTTGGTGGTGGGTGATTCTGTTACGGCTTTCTAGTTGTGATGAAGGAGAGTCGGACCAAACTGCAGCATGTGGATTGCGATCCATGTTTATTTAAACAAACGTAAACACGACTAAACACGAACACTACAAAACAATAAACGAAAACCGAAAACAGCCTGTACTTGTGCAAACTAACGGAGAGTACACATAGGACAGATAGGACAATCACCCACGACAAACTCAAAGAATATGGCTGCCTAAATATGGTTCCCAATCAGAGACAACGATAAGCACCTGCCTCTAATTGAGAACCACTCCAGACAGCCATAGACCTTGCTAGATAACCCCACTAGCTACAATCCCAAAAACATATACACCAAAACCCCAAGACAAAACACACCACAATACAAAAACTCTATGCCACACCCTGGCCTGACCCAATACATGAAGAAAAACACAAAATACTTAGACCAGGGCGTGACAGCTATCTTCTGTGTACCACCCCTACCTTGTCACAACGCATTAAGAAGGAAAGAAATTCCACAACTGAACTTTTAACAAGGCACGCCTCTCAATTGAAATGCATTCCAGGTGACTACCTCATGAAACTGATTGAAAGAATGCCAAGAGTGTGCAAAGCTGTCATCAAGGCAAAAGGTTGCTACTATGAAGAATCTCAAATATAAAATATATTTTGATTTGTTTAACACTTTTTTGGTTACTACATTATTCCATATGTGTTATTTCATAGTTATGGCGTCTTCACTATTATTCTACAATGTATAAAATAGTACAAAAATAAAGATAAACCCTTTAATAAGTAGGTGTGTCCAAACTGCAACCTTTCAGTTACTGGCCCAACACTCTTAACCGCTAGGCTACCTGCCACTTAAAGGATTCTACAAAAACAAACGATTCTAGCTTTAATTGTGCAGCCTTTTTAGCAGTTTAAGCTGCTGTGCATTTGTTCTCAAATTGTATATAATCCTGTTGATTTATAGATTTCTTTAAAAAATATATGATTGGGTTTTCTTTTGCAGGCCAAAAAGCAGGACACTTGACAAATCATAACAACTCTGAATGAGTGCATCACATCTCTGCCTAGAGACAAGCTCCAGAATGTCTGTAGAATTGGGGTGTCTGGACAAATGCATGCGGTTATATTCTGGAAAGCCCAAAAAGGTTAAACATTTTTTGGGTCATAGATAGTGTGTCACCAACTATTAGGCCTATGTGATATAGATTTTTGATTTAGAAAATACCAGATCTCTTTATCCAAACAAGTCCTTTATGATCACTGTATACCCTCAGGCTCTTCAGACCTAGAGACACCAGTCAGCTGATCACCCGGCAGGATGGGTGCTGCAACTGTAATTTCCTGTGTACTCTTCCAAACCCAGACTCACATGTCATCATAGCCACGGGCTTTGATTGTGACACTATCTTCTGGTACATGAGACATATACCAGCGTACATATCACTGACAAGCTGAAATGATCCACCCACACAGACAGTGTGATGAAGAAGGTGCAACAGCATTCTGCTTTTCACTTTGCATTTGAATGCAGGCTGGGGTTCCTGTCTGACTTCACTGTGACAGGAACAATCAATGAATATATGGTGTCCATGCTTTGTGGTTCGGAGAGCTGTGCCATGATGACTGGCCAGTATGCAGCCAGCTGGGCTACTTCAAAACTGCCACCAACCAGTGGAACATAGATATGTGAGCACAATATCCTGGCCTCGTTCTTCTTGTTCTTCTTCTTGATCTTCTTCTTGTTCTTCTTTTAGCACTAAGTCTATTTTAGTACAGAAGGATGTTATTACTAACATACTACATATTGAACATTATAAGAATGGATGTGTTGTGTTATGTTGTAGGTTAGCTAACATGCAGCTGTGGACGTGTTTAACTATACCTGTGAGAACCAGAAGTCCGCACAAGAATAGTAAACCAACAAAACATTTACCAACTGGGGACATTTTGTTGGTCCCCACAAGGTCAAATGCTGTTTCTAGGAGGTTTAGGGTTGAGGTTAGAATTAGTGTTAGGGTTAGAAGCTAGGGTTAGGAGCTAGGGTTAACGTTACCGTTTGGTTTTTGGGTTAGGGTTAAGGTTAGGGTCAGGGTAAGGGTACAGGTTAGGGTTGGAGTTAGGTTTAGAGTTAGGGGTTATGGAAAATAGGATTTTGAATGTGACTGAATTGTATGTCCCCAGAAGGTTAGCTGCGCAAGACTGTGTGTTTGTGTGTGCATGCTCTAATCTGAACGATGCTGGCTTTCCTGTGCACCTGCCTCCCTGGGATGCTGGCTTTCCTGTGCACCTGCTCCCTGAGTGTGTGCCATCTGGCTGCATGGCTGTGCAGACGTGCTCTGAGTGGCATGGTGTCCACGCCAACACACCTGTAGGGGCAGCCCTAGGGGACTTCCAGTGTTCTGTCTACTCCTGCATGACTAACAGGACGGACGCAGGTGATGCCTGGGGAAGAAGGGTGGTCTGACCTTTGAATGTCAATAGTATTGCTGAACGAGGATCGGATAGGTTTAAGCTATATGGTAATAGCTCCACCTTACACTTCCTAATATTCTAAGTGGAAAACTAACCATTCTGTGCTTACACCTATCCATCTTTCAGATCTACGGTAGTGCCTAAATGCTAATGGTAGGGGGGCCTCGAGGGCACAGCGGTCTAAGGCTCTGCATCTCAGTGCTAGAAGCATCACTACAGACCATGGTACGATTCCAGGCTGTATTACAATTAGCACAATTGGCCCAGCATCGTCCGGGTTTGCCCGGTGTAGGCCGTCATTGTAAATAAGAATTTGTTCTTAACTGACCTACCTAGTTAAATAAAGGTTAAATATATATTTTTTTTATCACAACTTGACCATTGATTATACTGAGCTAACTATTTCTATCACTATTTGCATTTGTCAATATAAGCACCTCAACCCAGCTGACCAATGCCATGCCACTTGACTTCACTCCGCCAAATATCGCTGATCCCACCTCCTCCATCTCCTACTTCCTCTACTTCGATGGCTCCTACTTGGCGGTGGCAGCATCGCTCAATGGAGGAAATGTGGTGGCCATTCTTGTAGCCATGCTGAGTGGCTGGATGAATGAGCTAGGTACATTGATTTATAAACAGTCACATACTGTCACTGTCTTGGTCACAAACCCTGTAAGTTTGTGTCACTTACAGAAGGATTGTTAAATCCTGTTAAGTCCACGAGAGACAGAGCTACTGAGTCATTACACCTATTTAATCTTTTTACCTATAGAGGTGGAGGTGAGCGACTCCAGCCTGTATGAGATTCCAAGATGGCGTAGCAGTCGGGCATCTGTTTTCTTTGTCTTGTCCTGTCCCGTGTATATATCGCTTTCTTCGTATATATTTCGTACATATTTTCTATATTTTTAAATCTAAATTTCCATCTACGGACTGAACATACTCTCCTCCAACCAGCCTCACCCAATGTGGTATGGATCTGCTATTTTTTATACTTTAGAATCAGAACCCCCGAAGCTAGCCAGCTAACTAGCTAGTAGCTAGTAGTCAGTTAGCCACTGCTAGCGGTCCTCACCGTTAACTCGGACATCAGCCAGCCTCAATTCCTGCCAGTCTGCACAGCGCGATATCAACCCAAAGCATATCGGACTGCTTTTTCTCTACCACATCTCCAGATTCCTACCGCAAGCTCTGAACCTTTACTCCGGATCATCACAGCTAGCTAGCTGCTATCCGAGTGTCTACTCCTGGCTAACGTCTCTGTCCCAAAGCAAGCATCGAGCTAGGCCTATCTCCTGGCTAGCCGAAGAGATCCATCAGACAATTCCTGGTTTTCAATACTTTTTTTTTCAATACGATTTGCTGCCGACACGGATCCCCGCCGATCCATCACGACTGGTCTGCCGACGTAACCGTTCAAGGGAGTTTTAACAGGCTCTTCCGTTGTGACGTCCCCCTGAGGCCCATCTGCTAGCTTACTATCCCTGGCCTGCTTTCTGTCTGAATCGCCGTGTCTCCAGCTTGCCTAGCTACTCACTCGACCCTATGATCACTTGGCTAAACATGCCTCTCCCTAATGTCAATATTCCTTGTCTATTGCTGTTTTGGTTAGTGATTTTTGCCTTATTTCACCATAGAGCCTCCAGCCCTGCTCAATATGCCTTAGCTAGCCCTTTTGTTCCACCCCGCTCTAGAGACAAAACCTCTCACATCGTCACTCAATGCCTAGGTTTACCTCCACTGTACTCACATCCTACCATATCCTTGTCTGTACATTATGCTTTGAATCTATTATTCCGCTCCCAGAAATCTGCTCCTTTTACTCTCTGTTCCAAACACACTAGACAACCAGTTCTATTGCCTTTAGCTGTACTCTTATCCTACTCCTCCTCTGTTCTTCTGGTGATGTAGAGGTTAACCCAGGCCATGCAGCCCCCAGCATCACTCCCATTCCCCAGGCGCTCTCATTTGTTAACTTCTGTAACCGTAACTCCGCCAACCCGGATGTCCTAGCCGTGTCTGATTGCAGGCTTAGGAAGGCCACCAAAAATCCTGAAATTTCCATCCCTAACTATAACATTTTCTGACAAGATAGAACTGCCAAAGGGGGCAGAGTTGCAATTTACTGCAGAGATAGCCTGCAAGAGTGCTGTCTTACTATCCAGGTCTGTGCCCAAACAATTCAAGCTTCTACTTTTAAAAATCCACCTTTCCAGAAACAATTCTCTCACTGTAGCCACTTGTTATAGACCCCATTCAGCCCCCAGCTGTGCCCTGAACACCATATGTGAATTGATCGCCCCCCATCTATCTTCAGAGTTTGTACTGTTAGGTGACCTAAACTGGGACATGATTAACACCCCGACCGTCCTACAATCTAAACTAGATGCCTTCAATCTCACACAAATTATCAAGGAAACTACCAGGTACAACCCTAAATCTGTAACCATGGGCACCCTCTTAGATATCATCAGGACCAACTTGCCATCTAAATACATCTCTGCTGTCTTCAACCAGAATTTCAGCGATCACTGCCTCATTGCCTGCATGCATGATGGGTCCGCGGTCAAATGACCACCCTTCATCACTGTCAAACTCTCCCTAAAACACTTCAGCAAGCAGGCATTTCTAATCGATCTGGTCCGGGTATCCTAGAAAGATATTGACCTCATCCCATCAGAGGATGCCTGGTTGCTCTTCAAAAGTGCTTTAGCCCTCAGATATAGCCCTTGGTTCACCCCAGATCTGACTGCCCTTAACCAGCACAAAACAAATCAAATCAAATCAAATTGTATTTGTCACATACACATGGTTAGCAGATGTTAATGAGAGTGTAGCGAAATACTTGTGCTTCTAGTTCCGACAATGCAGTAATAACCAACGAGTAATCTAACTAACAATTCCAAAACTACTACCTTATACACACAAGTGTAAAGGGATAAAGAATATGTACATAAATATATATGAATGAGTGATGGTACAGAACGGCATAGGCAAGATGCAGTAGATGGTATTGAGTACAGTATATACATATGAGATGAGTATGTAAACAAAGTGGCATAGTTTAAAGTGGCTAGTGATACATGTATTACATAAAGATGCAGTAGATGATATAGAGTACAGTATATACGTAGACATATGAGATGAATAATGTAGGGTATGTAAACACTATATTAAGTAGCATTGTTTAAAGTGGCTAGTGATATATTTTACATCATTTCCCATTATTAAAGTGGCTGGAGTCGAGTCAATGTGTTGGCAGCAGCCACTCAATGTTAGTGGTGGCTGTTTAACAGTCTGATGGCCTTGAGATAGAAGCTGTTTTTCAGTCTCTCGGTCCCAGCTTTGATGCACCTGTACTGACCTCGCCTTCTGGATGATAGCGGGGTGAACAGGCAGTGGCTCGGGTGGTTGTTGTCCTTGATGATCTTTATGGCCTTCCTGTGACATCGGGTGGTGTAGGTGTCCTGGAGGGCAGGTAGTTTGCCCCCGGTGATGCGTTGTGCAGACCTCACTACCCTCTGGAGAGCCTTACGGTTGTGGGTGGAGCAGTTGCCGTACCAGTCGGTGATACAGCCCGACAGGATGCTCTCGATTGTGCATCTGTAGAAGTTTGTGAGTGCTTTTGGTGACAAGCCGAATTTCTTCAGCCTCCTGAGGTTGAAGAGGCGCTGCTGCGCCTTCTTCACGATGCTGTCTGTGTGGGTGGACCAATTCAATTCAGTTTGTCTGTAATGTGTACGCCGAGGAACTTAAAACTTACTACCCTCTCCACTACTGTTCCATCGATGTGGATAGGGGGGTGTTCCCTCTGCTGTTTCCTGAAGTCCACAATCATCTCCTTAGTTTTGTTGACGTTGAGTGTGAGGTTATTTTCCTGACACCACACTCCGAGGGCCCTCACCTCCTCCCTGTAGGCCGTCTCGTCGTTGTTGGTAATCAAGCCTACCACTGTTGTGTCGTCCGCAAACTTGATGATTGAGTTGGAGGCGTGCGTGGCCACGCAGTCGTGGGTGAACAGGGAGTACAGGAGAGGGCTCAGAACGCACCCTTGTGGGGCCCCAGTGTTGAGGATCAGCGGGGTGGAGATGTTGTTACCTACCCTCACCACCTTGGGGTGGCCCTTCAGAAAACATATTGTGACGTTCTGCATTAGCATCGAATAGCCCCCGCGATATGCAACTTTTCAGGGAAGTCAGGAACCAAAATACTCAGTCAGTGAAATTTTCTTCCTGTAGCACTAATTCCAAAAGGTTTTGGGACACTGTAAAGTCCATGGAGAAAAAGAGCACCTCCTCCCAGCTGCCCACTGCAATGAGGATAGGAAACACTGTCACCACCGATAAATCTACGATAATCGATCATTTCAATACGCATTTTTCTACGGCTGGCCATGCTTTCCACATGCTTTCCACAACGATATCATAACCACCATCGATAAAAGACAATACTGTGCAGCCGTCTTCATTGACCTGGCCAAGGCTTTCGACTCTGTTAATCACCGCATTCTTATCGGCAGACTCAACAGCCTTGGCTTCTCAAATGACTGCCTCGCCTGGTTCACCACCTACTTCTCAGATAGAGTTCAGTGAGTCAAATCGGAGGGCCTGTTGTCTGGACCTCTGGCAGTCTCTATGGGGGTGCCACAAGGTTAAATTCTCGGACCGACTCTTTCTCTGTATATATCAATGATGTCGCTCTTGCTGCTGGTGATTCTCTGACCCTGCTCTACGCAGACGACAACATTCTGTATACATCTGGCCCTTTTTGGACACTGTGCTAACAATCCTCCAAACGAGCTTCAACGCCATACAACACTCCTTCCATGGCCTCCAACTGCTTTTCAATGCTAGTAAAAATAGGTGCATTCAACCGATTGCTGCCCGCACCCTCCCGCCTGGCTACCATCACTACTATGGATGGTTCTGACCTAGAATATGCGGACAACTACAAATACCTAGGTGTCTGGTTAGACTGTAAACTCTCTTTCCAGACTCACATTAAGCATCTCCAATCCAAAAATAAATATATAATCGACTTCCTATTTCGCAAAACAAAGCCTCCTTCACTCATGCTGCCAAACATACCCTCATAAAACTGACTATCCTACTGATCCTTGACTTCGGTGATGTCATTTACAAATAGCCCCCAACACTCTACTCAGGAAACTGGATGCAGTCTATCACAGTGCCATCCGTTTTGTCACCAAAGCCCCATATAATTCCCACCACTGCGACCTGTATGCTCTCGTTGGCTGGCCCTCGCTTCATACTCGTCGCCAAACCCACTGACTCCAGGTCATCTATACGTCTTTGCTAGGTAAAGCCCCGCCTTATCTCAGCTCAGTGGTCACCATAGAAACACCCACCCTTAGCACGCGCTCCAGCAGGTATATTTCACTGGTCATCCCCAAAGCCAACACTTCCTTTGGCCGCATTTCCTTCCAGTTCTCTGCTGCCAATGACGGGAACGAATTGCAAAAATCACTGAAGCTGGAGTCTTATATCTCCCTCTATAACCTTAAGCATCAGCCAATCTGTAAATAGCACCCCATCTACCTCATTAGCACTCCATCTACCTCATTCCCATATTATTTCTTACCTTCTTGCTCTTTTGCACCCCAGTATCTCTACTTGCACATCACCATCTGCACATCTATCACTCCAGTGTTAATTCTAAATTGTAATTATTTCTCCTCTATGGCCTATTTATTGCCTTACACCCCTACTCTTCTACATTTGCACACACTGTACATAGATTTTTCAATTTCTTTTTCTTTCTATTGTGTTATTGACTACGTTTGTTTATGTGTAACTCTGTGTTGTTATTTTTGTCGCACTGCTTTGCTTTATCTTGGACAGGTCGCAGTTGTAAATGAAAACTTGTTCTCAACTGGCCTACCTGGTTAAATAAAATAAAGGTGAAATAAAATAAAATAAAAATGAGGAGCGGATCAGATGTGCCCTTAGAGTGGACAGTAGTGACCTGAGGGTGAGTCTTACCATCCGGGGGGAAAGACACGACCCGCTCAGCCTGGGCCAGGTATAAAAAATACACCCCTCCAAACTCTCCCTGGACCACATAACCAGAGCAGTGTGCTGGGCGTTCTGGACAATATCACCTCCATGATGCACCCTATCTTCCTTCTGGATGCCGGATTGCAAAGGATCATGGGCAGTGGGAGTGCCTTTTCCCATAACGCGGCGCTCAGACATGAAGCAGAGGGTGTTTTCTTTACCTGTGGAATATGGGCAGGATGTAGACTCAGCTGTGGGCATGGTTATGGTCTTTCATGGCAGACTACGAGTTACAAATTCACACACAGAGGGGCATTCCTATTTGTTTATGTCACAGATCCCTCTGGAACATTCATTGCACTCACCTGGCCCCTATTCCCACTGATTGTATTTGTATATATGTGCCCTTTGTTCACCATGGTGCTGTCGATTATTGTTACAATGTCCGTTGGTTCGTGTGAGTACCTGTGCTGTGTGTTTTGGATTTTCTGCCATTATGGATTGCGCAGATGATTACGCGTCTCGTCCCGTGTGTTAATCATCGTGCGCTTGTATTATTTATTCAAGGTACTCCTCTCTCTTTTGTTTGGGTTTCTACCCTGTGTTTTGTTACGTGTTTGTTTGGTCTTTGTCCCCGTGCCTTAATACAGCACGCCGTAATTTGGGTAAATAAAAAATAAAAACCGCTGTTACGCATTCCTGCGCCTGTCTCCCGAATCATTCATGCCAACATGACAGTTTACTTGAATATTTGAATACTTGAATAGTTTTTTTTTGATTGGCTAACAGTGACTATTACAATCAACATCATGCTTATTTTACTATTCAGTGATATCCTCAGAAATGTTTATGAACTAATACTATTTGAAATCCATTGTGCAATCTCCAATCAAAATGATGTCTCACATTTATAGTACAAACTAAAAGTTAAATTAGGCCTACAGTAAGGGGTAAGTGGTAATGTAGGACATGGTTAACTACAGTAAAATAATGTACTGTATTTGAAATGTTTGCATTGGTGAACTTGAACTTTTAACTAAAACATTGTTCTGCTACTGCTAGATTACACATCAGTGTTATTAACAAGATTTTAGTATCGTTGATCATTACAACTATCATTTATAATGACTACAATTATTTAATGCTGTTTTTACTAAATTATAAAATTGTTATGTTATCATGGCGCATGTAAAAGAAGTCAAAGTTTGTTGATCCCTCTAACTACAGTATATAATAAATCTAATCTCACAAGAAAAGTGTTTTTCCAACCACAATCTTAGTCACAGGAACAGACTCACCAACAACCCAGCTCACCAGGCAGCAAATCTAAGAGAAGGCACACACCCCGGAAGCTCTGAAAAGTTGTTCTGAAAGAAAGAAGAAGAAACGCTTACTGAATTGAATGTTGTGTTAAAGGAGAAGGAAATCCCTTGTGAGACGAGACACATTCAAAACAATAAGTAAGTAATATATTATCTGATAATATGTAATTATGTATGATTAGATGAATCATCTATGTTTGTTATTACATTGTTATGACATATACAGTATTCAAGAAGATAGATGCCTTTGCATCAAACTAACTACACAGTACCATTAGGTCTTATGAGGATATTAGAAAATCTTTGATCAGCTGTGCAAAATTTTGTAGGCTACTCAAAGTGTGAAGTAATGAGAAGGGGATGATATTTTGGCTTTAAGAATTTGCAACATAATGTTGTACAAAAGGGGCAAATCAGGATACTGGAATTTACTTTTGAAGCAGAGATTGTGAAATGCAGAATTTGACCATGCCATGTATGTGAACTTTGAGGATTTACTAAGAATGCTGGTTCAACTCCTTATCAATGTACTTATGTGGTATTCTATGTTTCTATCAATAGGGATATAGTATGCATATAGTTCAGATGCAGAGAGTAAATAAGAGCCCATGGCTAAACTGATGTCCATTTACTTTTGAATATAATGTTAACAAAACACATGTACATTAAAACAGTTATTTGTCAACATTCATAAGAATAAGCTAAGATCCTTTGTGCATCTCCTGGTCACTATATCATTGCTGTCTCAGCAGTGCAACAGAGGCTGGGTCAATACCACCAAGGCTCAGCCATGTAGCCTTTTAAGCTCTCAGAGCAGAGCTCTCTCTGGTGGTAATGTACTCTGAAACTCCCAGGGGATGGCCTCTACCTATCTTTCTGCATCAGGCTCTCTCTCCGCTCTCCAACATCATCCCCATCGCATTATCCATAGCATCCCTCTCTACTACTCACAGTAGTAGAGAGTAAGATTCAAACACACACACACGCTCTGTGTATAGAGGTTGATTTGTCATGCGGTTGTGCATTTAAGGTGTTTATTTAATACACGGATGATATGATAGACAAAGACATAAGAGAAAATGTGATCCAGCAGAATACTCTGTGAAATTGTCTTCATACATACATGGAAGGAATTCATTCATCTCTGTGTAAGTACAGTTATCTGTATGTTAGACCTTCAGGTCCCAGATGGCTTCATGTCCATGTTTGAATTATTGAATCATAAGCAGGTGTTGATGATGGCTTTGCATTTGCTTTGTTTGTGTGGGAAAGGTTCAGTTATTCTATTGCCATAACTGAATTCACTCCAAACTGTAAACATTCAGTCCAGTCAACATGTCGTGAATGAGCTCACTGTGAGAAACTGTACTGTAGAGCAGGCTACTAATAGAAACCATGAATATAACCAAATCACAATTGCTCACTGTTGGGTTTTATATTTTTGCATGCAATTTATTAGTTAGATGTGTCTGAAACTGGGATTCTAACATTTTTTGTTTTCATGATGATCCATGATGTCTTTGTCTAGTTGTTTTTTAACAAGATCTGCACAGGAGGACAATCCAAATGTACACGGTTACATAAAGACTGTATCAGAGCAGAATAAGACAAGCACAACAATTAGATTATTCAGCTTGAGTTTCAGCTATACTGTAGTTAATGTGAAAATATTAAATTAGGATAAGAAAAACAATAATGTGTTTAAATGAGGAACAGACTATACGTTGTGGTGAGAGAGAGCTCATCGTTGATGTGCTACAGTTGGTAGACACTGTGGTTTTGTTTTTTTTGTAAGTAGGGAGGGGTTGGCAATCATATGACACCGCATCAGAAAATAGCCTTTCTTCTCTGAGAGGAAGAAGCCATGTTGAGCCCCAGGGTTAGATGAGTAGATGAGGATCTATAATGTACATCAAGTGACAGCAAAATGGCCACCAATTATGCATACAGACATTATCTCATAGAGTGGATAAGAGTCAATGTTCACGTGCTGCACATTGTTTTATGTGCTCACTGTTTTACACTGAGCGTGTGTTGTGCCATGCAAATGGACCTGAAGTACACATTACACTCATTTTTTTTTACAGTAATGGATCAGCAGAATAACAATATGTTTAAAAAAAAAACGTGACTAATGTTGAGCCTTAGATGATTTGCTTTCACAATGCTGTATTCCCTAGTAACACAGTTCTGTATTATTTCATTAATTTGTCAAGGGTATCATAAACCAAATTATTTGATGAGAATGAGATGGATCTAGATGTGCTGGGTTATAAATGGGGATGTGTTTGAATCATGGTCCCTTTCTGCTGTTCCACACATGTTGTTCTCCTCATGGTAGGCAGAGATCTTCAGAGTTTCACTCTGAGTCATTGTCAAACCTCTTCCTCTTTTCTAGGGCATCTACAGGGAAATAACAAAACAATTGGTTTCTCATGCCATCCTTTTTCTGAGAAATAATTTAAATCCCCAGAATAATGATTCATTCTGATCAGCTTAGCTTGAAGAGAAATGTGATTATTTACAACGTGTCTCAGTAATGGGTGTCCTAATTTTCAGCTGAACTGTCTGGGAATGTTTTGTCAGTTATTTAAGTAAAGAAAGGGTTCCAGGCCTGGATAGAGTTTTGTATTAGCTACAGTTGTCATGAGGAAGTGCTAATAAATAACCATCTTTGTTAGTCATCTGGGGGTGAAACATCACATGTCTAAAAGCTGGTGTATTTTGAGGTCAGCTCTCTTATTATGTTTCAGAGAATCTCGATAAATTGAAGAAATTGTCAAGTTAATGTCTAGTTATTCAAATGTGTATGACCAAACAATATTTAATCATGCCAAAACTCAGAAAGATAACCATGAATGCAGTCCCTCACTGCAGAAAAATTAAATAAAATTAGAATTTGTCAATCCTCTCATGCGATTTATAATATACTGAACATACTGTATTTACATGACTGTGATGTGTTATCATTGTAACTCCTCCTCTAGACCACCAGTCTGAGGAGTCATTATGAGCAAGTCAAAGGGCCCAGAGTACCCTTCCTTCTCTCTGGAGACGGATGACAGGACAGATGATGAGAGGGCACAGAGCAGACAGGTGAAGAAGCCTGACCGGCTGGTGTCTGCCCTAGGCTTAGGCAGTTCGGGGGGGCCCAAAGCCCCCATGGACTCAGACTACCAGGATGAGCTGGAGGAGGCCGCTCCCAAGATTAGATTCAATCTCAATTTTGACAAGTGAGACAACGCATTCACAAAATATAATAACACATTCTGTACAGTATGGCGACAAATGGTGTTTAATGCCTGATTGTAGGGCTAAGTCACACTAATAACAGTCTTAATACTGTTTGAGAAAATACAGATGTCTTCCCTCAGGGAGGACATTTTTTTAATCAGAAGTTAATTTACAATATAACATGAGAGTAAGGTCTTTGTTTTGAAGCCCTTTTGGGAAAGACCATTAGTTTTTTGTTTTCCAATTGAAGAAGAAATGCTTTCCCAATACTAAAGTCTAACATTTTTCTTTGTAGAGAAGTACGATGTTTGGAGGAGAACAAAGAGGACAGGGACAGCAAGAGGTTTGACATCAAGAGGCTGTTTGAGGCCGTGTCCACTGGTGATGTCATGAAGCTGGAGGGGCTGCATCAGTACTTGCATCTGTCCATGAAAAAGCTCTCCAACACTGAGTGTGAGGGGGACTATGCATTACAGTATATAGTATTGTATAATTATAGCATTTTAGGGTACCACTTTACATTACAGTGCTATTATTGCTGTGTAACTACTTGTGTTATTACAGCGTAATGAGTATTGTAAACTAACCCCAACCCTAGCTTGATGTCCACACCCTGGCTCAACCCAAAACCTACCCATTAACCTAACCCTACCTTCATGTCCACACCCCACCCAGCTAAACCCTAACTCTAGCCATTACCCTAACCATAGATGCATGTCCACACCCCGGTTCAACCTTAATAACCCTAGCTTCATGTCCACACCCCAGTTAAACCCTAACTCTAGCATCATCCTAACGTTAACTTCATGTCCACACCCCAGGTAAACCCTAACTCTAGCATCATCCTAACGTTAACTTCATGTCCACACCCCAGTTAAACCCTAACTCTAGCATCATCCTAACGTTAACTTCATGTCCACACCCCAGTTAAACCCTAACTCTAGCATCATCCTAACGTTAACTTCATGTCCACACCCCAGTTAAACCCTAACTCTAGCATCAATCCTAACTTTAACTTCATGTCCACATCCCAGCTCAACTCTAACCCTAACCTCAACCCTACCCCTAACCCTAGAGTGGTAATGCATTGTACCTATAGCTTTAATACTAACGCTGACCCTCAAGTGTATTATTTTATACCCCATTCTTTCACATCTTGCTCTCCTAGATCAATCGTATGGTAAAAACGTCCTGCTGAAGGCTCTACTGAATCTGAGGAATGGCAGAAATAACACAATTGAATATCTCCTTGACATCTCAGAGAAGATGGGGGACATCAAAGAATTAGTAAATGCTGCATACACAGACAGCTATTACAAAGGTGAACTGTCATATAACCAGAATCATCATTACTTGCTGTTGTTCATCTATTCCACACATGTCTCTGACAACTCAGTTTTATATACACAGCCCTCGACATATCAAAACAGTCATGTAACTGTATATGTCAGGCCATGCATGTTATGATATTCTATCCTTTCTATCTACGGATCAAATAGGTCAAACAGCCCTTCATATTGCCATTGAGAGAAGGAGCACCTATTTTGTTGAGCTATTGATCAAGAAAGGAGCAAACGTCCATGCCAAAGCCTGTGGGAAATTCTTCCAGCTCAATGATGGACCCAGCTTCTACTTTGGTGAGTGTGTCAGTATCACTGAGCCTTGAACAGTATCCTCCTCTGGTAGGTTTGACAACAGACTCTTCTACTTGTCAGGCGTCTAGTCATCCCTCAGGGAATATTCATTCCCTTCTTTATGACTAAGGGAATTTTAATAAAGTGTTTTATGAAGCTTTATTTAAATTTGATTTACATATCCAGAAAATATTTCCAACAAGGTTGTCACTGTTGTGGTGGTTAGGGTAATAGAAAGGACATTGAATTGAGGGAAAATGTGATTCTAGGTGAGCTACCTCTGTCCCTGGCTGCGTGCACCAACCAGCCTGAGGTGGTGGACTTTCTGCTGGAGAATGACTACCAGAGAGTGGATGTGAGGGAGAGTGATTCTCTGGGTAACATGGTGTTGCATGCCCTGGTGGTGTTGGCTGATAACACACCAGAGAACACTGACTTCATCACCTCTATGTACGACCACATCCTCACAACAGCTGCCCGCCTCCACCCCAAATGGAGGCTGGAGGACATCGAGAACAACCAGGGCCTGACAACTATAAAACTGGCTGCCAAGACTGGCAAGATCGGGGTAAGGGAGAAGTCCTGTTGTTCCTGTTAGACGTACGCATTTTTCTTTCATACAGTGCATCCAGAAAAAATCAGACCCCTTGACTTTTTACACATTTTGTTATGTTACAGCCCTATTCTAAAATTGATTGAATAAATGTTTTTCCTCATCAATCTACACTCTATACCCCATAATGACAAAGCAACAGGTTTTTAGAAATGTTGCAAATTTATTACAAATTTTAAAAATAAATACCTTATTTACATAACTATTCAGACCCTTTGCTATGAGACTCGAAATTGAGCTCAGGTGCATCCTGTTTCCATTGATCATCCTTGAGCTGTTTCTACAACTTGATTGGAGTCCACCTGTGGTAAATTCAATTGATTGGACATGATTTTGAAAGGCACATACCTGTCTATATAAGGTCCCAAGCCATGAGGTCGAAAGAATTGTCCGTAGAGCTCCGAGACAGGATGCTGTCAAGGCACAGATCTGGGGAAGGGTACCCAAACATTTCTGCAGCATTGAAGGCCCCAAGTACAAAGTAGACTCCTTCATTCTTAAATGGAACAAGTTTGGAACCACTAAGATTCTTCCTAGAGCTGGCCGCTTAGCCAAACTGAGCAATCGGGGGAGAAGGCCCTTGGTCAGGGAGGTGACCAAGAACCCAATGGTCACTCTGACAGAGCTCCAGAGTTCATCTGTGGAGATGGGAGAACCTTCCAGCAGGACAACCATCTCTGCAGCACCTTTATGGTAGAGTGGCCAGACGGAAGGCACTCCTCAGTAAAAGGCACATGACAGCCCACTTGGAGTTTGCCAAAAGGCACCTAAAGAAACTCAGAACCTGAGAAACAAGATTCTCTGGTCTGATGAAACCAAGCATGGTGGTGGCAGCGTCATGCAGTGGGGATGTTTTTCAGCATCAGGGACTGGTAGACTAGTCAGAATCACGGGAAAGATGAAAGGAACAAAGTACAGAGATCCTTGATGGAAACCTGTTCCAGAGTGCTCAGAACCTCAGACTGGGGCAAAGGTTCATCTTCCAACAGGACAACAACTCTAAGCACACAGCCAAGACAATGCCGGAGTGGCTTCGGGACAAGTCTTTGAATGTCCTTGGGTGGCCCAGCCAGAGCCTGAACTTGAACCCGATCTCTGGAGAGACCTGAAAATAGCAGTGTACCGATGCTCCCCATTCAACCTGACAAAGCTTGAGAGGATCTGCAGAGAAGAATGGGGGAAACTCCCCAAAAACAGGTATGCCAAGCTTGTAGCGGTATACCCCAGAAGATTTGAGGCTGTAATCGCTGCCAAAGGTGTTTCAAAGTACTGAGTAAAGTGTCTGAATACTTATGTCTATTTCAGTTTTAAATTTTTTATAAATGTACAAACATTTCTAAAACCCTGTTTTTGCTTTGTCATTATCGGGTATTTTGTGTAGACGGATGAGGGGAAAAAAACAATTTAATACATTTTAGAATAAGGCTCTAACATAACAAAATGTGGAAAAAGTCAAAAGGTCTGAATACTTTCCGAATGTACTGTATGTGTTTATCATAATGTGCTACATCCTTCCATTATGTGTAAACCAATTGTTTTATTCCTCATCTAGCTGTTTAAGCACATGATGCATCGTGAGTTCCAGGAGAGGGAGACCAGAAACCTGTCCCGTAAATTCACTGAGTGGGTTTACGGACCCGTCCACTCCTCCCTGTATGACCTTGACTCACTGGACTCCTACGAGAAGAACTCTGTCCTGGAGATCATCGTTTACAGCAGTGACATTCCTGTGAGTCACATTTATATCAAAATGATCAAATCATAAGCCCCTTTATACCTGGTGCTATCATGCATCCTTTGTCCTAATCTTGGCCACATTCTGATTGTGCCCAGATTTTCAGACATTCGTCTACACATCTATCCACTGCGTTGTGACCAAATTTGCGGATCCCTCCCTCTATGCAAATTATTTGAGAGGTATTCTTTTTAAATAACATTTATTTATTTTAAGACACATTTTGATGGCCTGAGTTAATGGTACCACCTGTCAATGATTTTAGAGGGCTGGATAATGATAATTTAAATGCTTTCACTTTCCAGATCCAGCTACACTTCCAGACACAATGCATGCCTGACTACCTCTGGTGGTCAGGAAGATCAGATCACAATCACATCAAAATGCATCTTTTATTTATTTTTGTACATTTTCTTTGATCTTTTATAAACAATACAAAACATTCACATACAAATGACAACATCGTACAAACATCAACTACATCACACCTGCCCCGACCCACTAGCACACACCCCCATCTCCAGCGCCCCATCACTCTGTTTCTCTCCATAGCGCACTCACTTTCAATTTTTAGATAGTAAAGCGTTTGACCTTTCCACTGTGTTAACGATGAACGATTGCTTGATTTACAGTTTTTACGATATGTTTTTTTAAAGATGATTGACGAGTAAAGTATCGTCCAACCCATCGGGTATCTCACTGCACCCCCTCTTATGCCATGTCTTGAAATATGCAGATTTACAGATTAAAAGTACATTTACATTGTAATACTTCTGAAAGCCAACTTTATAACTCCGCCCATAACTTTTGGACTTTATAACATTCCAAGAAGGCATGGATTATTGAGTCATTATTAGTTTTACACTTCAGACATGACTCTGCCGTTGTGCTGCAGAATTTGTGAATTTCGTCTCAATATTATTCTATAAATGTATTTATACTGGATTAAGTGTACATTTTCGTTAACTGTAATATTGTTTAATTATGGTCCAACATTCCCTCCATCTTGTGCCAACGTCAGTTATTTATTTTTAAGTCTGGGTTCCAATAGTTTATACTTTTTTTTTCTAAGAGATTGTCAGCTGGATAGACTCTCTGCAAGGTTTTGTATAGCTTACCTATCATATGAGTATCCTTTTCTGACTCAGATAGGATTTCCTCAAGATTGATCTGATATCCAAAAGATTTTGAATCAAAATTTTGTGATCGAAAACATTTAAGTTGCATGTATTTGACAATATTGCTTTTCAGAATTACCAAGTCATTTACAGTTTCTATGCCTTTAGTTTTTACATGTGGACCAATTTATCGGTGAATTCTGATAAGCTGTCCAAGGATTGGTCCATAAAGTTGTGTTTTTAGAGAGTGATATTCGTTCTTGTAGAATACATTTAATTTTCTTCCAACTCTGAAGTTATTAATATTCTTAGCTTTATCCTTTGAAAATAGACACGTAAAAAGATTCTGGATATGAGCATCTTAACAGTCTACACCTGTCTAAAGAATATGGGCACACTCAGAATGGGTCCATGCTATCTGATAGCATTGACTAATCAGAATGTGGACAACATTAGGAAGGACACATGTTAGCACCAGGTATAAATGGGGCTCTAGATGCCATTTCCTGCTGTTGTGCCCTTGAGCAAGGCACTTAACATCTAAACTGCTCCATGAGTTCTGCACTGTGGTTAACCCTGTGCAGCTATTCTCCAACCTCTCTGTGAATCTGTGTCTCTAAAGAGAGAAAGACTAAAATATAGATATACTAGCATAAAAGTGTGGCTATATTATATCAATATTATAAAATATCATTTCAGAATCGCCATGAGATGCTGCAGATTGAGCCTCTGAACAGGCTACTGGAGGAGAAGTGGGACAAGTTTGCTGCTCGGATGTTTTTCTTAAACTTCATGGTTTACCTGGTTTACCTCTCCGTCTTCACTGCTGTCGCCTACTACAGGAAGAAAGGAACGGTGAGGTCTTTGCATTATCACAATAAGCTACCTTATTCTAGCCTGGTTGGTCCCAGAGCAATTAAGTTTGGATCCATGCAAAAATCATTCAGATATAGAGGAGATCAAATTATTATTTATGAATTGTTTATTGTCACATACAGGTGCAGTGAAATGTGGTGTTTTACAGGGTCAGCCATAGTAGTACGGTGTCCTTGGAGCAAATTAGGGTTAAATGCCTTGCTCAAGGACACATCGACAGATTTGTCACCTTGATGGCCCAGGTATTAGCAGCATACCATCCTGCATCCCACTGTTGGCTTGCTTCTGAAGTTAAGCAGGGTTGGTTGTGGTCAGTCCCTGGATAGGAGACCTGATACTGCATACATGCCTTTCCTCTAGTCTAAACAAATATCCCAATGCCCCAGGGCAGTGATTTGGGACATTGCACTGTGTAGGGTGCTGTCTTTTGAATGGGACATAAAACAGGTGTCCTGACTCTCTGTGGTCACTAAAGATCCCATGGCACTTATTGTAAGAGTAGGGGTGTTAACCCCGGTGTCCTGGCTAAATTCCCACTCTGGCCACCTAAATATCACATCATGGTCACCTAATCATCCCCAGCTTACAATTGGCTCATTCATCCTCCTCTCCCCTGTAACCATTCCCCAGATCGTTGCTGTAAATGAGAATGTGTTCTCAGTCAACTTACATAGTAAAATAAGGGTTAAATTAAAATCTAAAATCTAAAATCTAAACCAGCAACCTTTTGGTTACTTGGCCAACACTCTAACCACTAGGCTGGCTACCTGCTGTCCAAAGACAGTTATTTTAATTTTCAGCTTAATTTCTTCTCTCACCCTCTGATATCCAGCCACCTTTTACTCTGGAACATACCAGACAGGAGTACCTGCGACTCGCCGGTCAGCTTTTTATAACTGTGGGAGCCTTCTATTTCTTCATAAGAGGGGTATGTGTGATGTGCTTTGATTATATGAACATTAAGGCCAGGATTCAATCGATTCGCGCTAGATCCATGTTATAGCGCTGTTGACACTTAAAGGCATTTTCTAATTGAGCTGACACCTGCAGCGTTTACCTTGAACTCTATCTCCATTAACGCGGTAAGATTGCCTTTAAAAGCTGTGTTGTCTGCAAGCGCGATTGGATTGAATCCCGGCCTAAATGTTTGAAATATAATTTAACAAAACTGTATTCAAAAGTGTGGTTGATCAAATGTTTTTCTTTTTCTATCCCAAGATATTAGACTTGAAGAGGAAACGTCCAAGCCTGGACACTTTGCTGATTGACGGATACAGTGAAATCCTTTTGTGAGTCGTACAAAATCTCTCTCCACACGCACTAATTATTTGATAGATTATGTATCACCTGCCCCTGCATACTTAAGCAATAACTAAGGGATGAGAAGAACTTCTAATAAGGACAACGCCACATCTTTCAGAATGCCTTGCAAGCTTGTGGGCTAGACCCACACACTCCTACTGGTACACCCTGTATAATAACATGCTTAAGTCAGAGCGGTCCAACGCAGTACTAGTCTATCTTTGATCCTGACATCTTAGGATACATTTTTCTAAGCCATGTTGATAATGTTTCTTGGCAGCTCTATGCATGTGTGTGTAGGAAGTTTGGGTTTCACTAGTGTCAGAGGTTATCTCTCTGTGATTCCAACTCTCTTCCGCAGTGAGTTGATGCAACGCTTGACTTTAACTTGCCTTTGTGTGTAGTTTTCTGCAGGCGATCTTCTTCCTGGCCTCCTCAGTGCTGTACTGCTGTGGTAGGGAGGAGTACCTGGGTTTTTTTGTGCTGTGTCTGGCTCTCAGCTGGGTCAACCTGCTCTACTTCTCCAGGGGATACAGACACATGGGCATCTACAGTGTCATGATACAGAAGGTACACTGGATACCAGGGCATGTTTTCACAAAGAGTCTCTGAGTAGGAGTGTTGAAATAGGAACACTTGCCTTTTAGAACACAATGAATACAATTCTATGGAGAGAGGGGACCTGATCCTAGATCAGCACTCCTGCACTGAGACTCTAGAATTCAGTCCCTTTGACACTCTTACAGAGAAGCTACAGGATTCATTGCCACAGGGTATCTACCATTGGAACAACATTGCTGTTATGACCGAGCTGTAGTTATAATCCACAGTTCATTTGATACTCTCATTCTTACTCTCTTTTTTTCCCCTTTGTAGATGATCCTATGTGATATCTTGCGCTTTCTCTTTGTCTACGTTACCTTCCTCTTTGGGTTTTCAGCAGGTATTTCAACTCTCCTCTGTCACTTTTGCACGCAGGGACACAAACATAGCCTGTCAGTGGCTCATGAATTCAAAATGTATTTGTTTATTCTTCCAACATTTGAGAGAATATAAGCAAACAATATGATTTATTTATATATATATCAATTATATATTTATATATATATATATATATATATATATATATATATATATATATATATATATATATATACACTAACGTTTAAACGTTTAGGGTCACTTAGAAATGTCCTTGTTTTTGAAAGAAAAGCACATTTGTTGTCCATTAAAATAACATCAAATTGATCAGAAATAGTGTGTAGACATTGTTAATGTTGTAAATGACTATTGTAGCTGGAAACGGCAGATTTTTTATGAAATATCTACGTAGGCATAAAGAGGCCCATTATCAGCAAACATCATTCCTGTGTTCCAATGGCACATTGTGTTAGCTAATCCACGTTTATCATTTTAAAAGGCTAATTGATCATTAGAAAACCCTTTTGCAATTATGTTAGCACAACTGAAAACTGTTGTTCTGATTAAAGAAGCAATAAAACTGGCCTTCTTTAGGCCTTCTTTAGACAAGTTGAGTATCTGGAGACTCAGCCTTTGTGGGTTCGATTACAGGATGAAAATGGCCAGAAACAAATAACTTTCTTCTGAAACTCATCAATCTATACTTGCTCTGAGAAATAAAGGCCATTCCATGCGAGAAATTGCCAAGAAACTGAAGATCTCATACAATGCCGTGTACTACTCTTTTCACAGAACAGCGCAAACTGGCCCTAACCAGAATAGAAAGAGGAGTGGGAGGCCCCGGTGCACAACTGAGCAAGAGGACAAGTACATTAGTGTCTAGTTTGTCCTAAACTTGCAGCTTCATTAAATAGTACCTGCAAAACACCAGTCTCAACATCAACAGTAAGGAGGCGACTCATGGATGCTGGCCTTCTAGGCAGAGTTGCAAAGAAAAATAGGTATCTCTGACTGGCCAATAAAAATTAAATATTAAGATGGGCAAAAGAACACAGACAGTGGACAGAGGTACTCTCAGAATCAGAACAACAGTTTTCAGCTGTGCTAACATAATTGCAAAAGTTAATTAGCCTTTTAAAATGATCAACTTAGATTAGCTAACACAACGTGCCATTGGATCACAGGAGTGATGGTTGCTGATAACGGGCCTCTGTACGCCTATGTAGATATTCCATTAAAAATCAGCCGCTTCCAGCTACAATAGTCATTTACAACATTAACAATGTCTACACTGTATTTCTGATCAATTGGATGTTATTTTAATGGACAAAAAAATGGCTTTTCTTTCAAAAACAAGGACATTTCTAAGTGACCCCAAACTTTTGAATGGTAGGGTATATTTACAATAGCTGTCAAAAGTTTGGACACACCTACTAATTCAAGGGTTTTTCTTAATTTTTTACTATTTCCTACATTGTAGAATAATAGTGAAGACATCAAAACTATGAAATAACACATATGGAATCATGTACTAACCAAACAGTGTTAATTAACAAATATTCTTCAAAGTAGCCACCCTTTGCGCACGCTTGGCATTCTCTCAACCAGCTTCACCTGGAATGCTTTTCCAACAGTCTTGAAGGAGTTCCCACATATGCTGAGCACTTGTTGGCTGCTTTTCCTTTCACTCTGCTGTCCAACTCATCCCAAACATTCTAATCTGGGTTGAGGTTGGGTGATTGTGGAGGCCAGGTCATCTGACGCAGCACTCCATCACACTCCTTCTAGGTATAATAGCCCTTACACAGCCTGGAGGTGTGTTGGGTCATTGTCCTGTTGAAAAACAAATGATAGTCCCACTAAGCGCAAACCAGATGGGATGGCGTATCGCTGCAGAATGCTGTGGTAGGCATGCTGGTTAAGTGTGCCTTGAATTCTAAATAAATCAGACAATGTAACCAACAAAGCACCCCTACACCATGACACCTCCTCCTCCATGCATTACGGTGGGAACCACACATGCCGAAATCATCCCTTCACCTACTCTGCGTCTCACAAAGACACGGCGGTTGGAACCAAATATCTCAAATTTGGAGTCATCAGACCAAAGGACATATTTCCATTGGTCTAATGTCCATTGCTCATGTTTCTTGGCCCAAGCAAGTCTGTTCTTATTATTGGTGTCCTTTAGTAGTGGTTTCTTTGCAGCGATTCAACCATGGTCGGATTCACGCAGTCTTCTCTGAACAGTTGATGTTGAGATGTGTCTGTTACTTGAACTCTGTGAAGCATTTATTTGGGTTGCAATTTCTGAGGTGCAGTTAACTCTAATGAACTTATTCTCTGCAGTAGAGGTAACTCTGGGTATTCCTTTCCTGTGGCGATCCTCGTGAGAGCCAATTTGATCATAGCGCTTGATGGTTTTGCTACTGCAAAGTTCTTGAAATGTTCCGGATTGACTGACCTTCATGTCTTAAAGTAATGATGGATTATGGTTTCTCTTTGATTATTTGAGCTGTTTGTTTGCCCTAATATGGACGTGGTCTTTTACCAAATAGGGCTATCTTCTGTATACCACCCCTACCTTGTCACAGCACAACTGATTGGCTCAAATGCATTAAGAAGGAAAGAAATTCCACAAATGAACTTTTAACAAGGCACACCTCTAAATTGAAATGCATTCCAGGTGACTACCTCATGAACCTGGTTGAGAGAATACCAAGAGTGTGCAAAGCTCTTGTTAAGATGGTGCCGAAGAGGATGGGTGATGTTTTACATGCCGTAACCAATTGTGCTATTTTGTTTGCTTTTTTGCATTGTTTGTAACTTAGTTTTTTACTTATTTTGTACATAATGTTGCTGCTACTGTCTCTTATGCCCCAAAATAACTTCTGGACATCAGAACTGGGAATACTCACCATGAACTGGAAGAAGCTTTTTGCTTTGAGTCCGCCGAAAAATATAAACTGCTCTCCCGGCAATAGGCCCAGATCCACGTCATTTGTGGAGAAAAGACAGAGGAAAAGAGGACGCAGATCGGGCTGCCTTTTGAGAATCCGTAGGCGAGCGAGTAAACTCCCACATCCATCAATTCTACTTCCTAACATGCAATCATTGGAAAATAAAATTGATGACCTACGATTACGATTATCCTACCAACGGGGACATTAAGAACTGTGTTTCACCGAGTCGTGGCTGAACGACGACAAGGATAATATAGAGCTGGAGGGATTTTCAATGCACCGGCAGCACAGAGACGTGCGCGACGTCTAATATTAAAGAAGTCTCGAGGTATTGCTCGCCTTAGGCAGAGTACCTTAAGATAAGCTGTAGACCACACTATCTACCAAGAGAGTTCTCATCTATATTATTCGTAGCCATCTATTTACCACCACAGACCGATGCTGGCACTAACACCGCACTCAACCAATTCCATAAGGCCATAAGCAAACAAGCAAATGCTCACCCAGAAGCAGCGCTCCTAGTGGCCGGAGATTTTAATGCAGGCAAACTTAAATCAGTTTTACCAAATTTATTACCAGCATGTCACATGTGCAACACCTTTATTCCACACAGAATGCATACAAAGCTATACCCCACACTCCATTTGGCAAATCTGACCATAATTCTTTCCTCCTGATTCCTGCTTACAAGCAAAAACTAAAGCAGGAAGTACCAGTGACTCGCTCAATACGGAAGTGGTCAGACGACGCGCATGCTATGCTACAGGACTGTTTAGCTAGCACAGACTGGAATATGTTCCGGGATTTATCCAATGGCATTGAGGAGTATACCACCTCAGTCACCGGCTTCATCAATAAGTGCATCGACGACGACGTTGTCCTCACAGTGACCGTACGTACATATCCCAACCAGAAGCCATGGATTACAGGCATCATCCGCATTGATCTAAAGGCTAGAGCTGCTGCTTTCAAGGAGAGGGACACTAATCCGGACGCCTATAAGAAATCCTGCTATGCCCTCAGACGAATCATCAAACAAGCAAAGCGCCAAAACAGGATTAAGATCGAATCCTACTACACCAGCTCTGACGCTCGTTTGATGTGGCAGGTCTTGAAAACTATTACGGACTACACACGGAAACCCAGACGCGGGCTGCCCAGTGACGCGAGCCTACCAGATGAGTTAAATGCCTTTTATGCTCGCTTCGAGGCAAGCAACACTGAAGCATGCACGAGAGCACCAGCTGTTCTGGATGACTGTGTGATTACGCTCTCGGTAGCCGATGTGAGCAAGACCTTTAGACAAGTCAACATTCACAAAGACATGGGGCCAGATGGATTACCAGGACATGTACTCAAAGCATGACCGGACCAACTGGCAAGTGTCTTCACTGACATTTTCAAACTCTCCCTGACTGAGTCGGTAATACCTACATGTTTCAAGCAGACCACCATAGTCCCTGTGCCCAAGGAAGCGAAGGTAACCTGCCTAAATTATTACCGCCCTATAGCACTCACGTTGATAGCCATGAACTGCTTTGAAAGGCTGGTCATGGCTCACATCAACAGCATCCTCCCGGATACCGTAGACCCATTCCAATTCGCATACTGCCCCAACAGATCCATAGATGACGCAATCTCAATCGCACTCCACACTGCCCTTTCCCAGCTGGACAAAAGGAACACCTATGTGAGAATGCTGTTCAGTGACTACAGCTCAGCGTTCAACACCATAGTGCCCACAAAGCTCATCACTAAGCTAAGGACCCTGGAACTAAACACCTCCCTCTGCAACTGGATCCTGGACTTCCTGATGGGCCTCCCCCAGGTGGTAAGGTTAGGCAACAACACGTATGACACGCTGATCCTCAACTCTGGGGCCCCTCAGGGATGTGTACTTAGTCCCTTCCTGTACTCCCTGTTCATCCACGACTGCATGGCCAAACATGACTCCAACACCATCACTAAGTTTGCTGACGACACAATAGTGGTAGGCCTGATCACCGACAACAATGAGACAGCCTACATGGAGGAGGTCAGAGAACTGGCAGTGTGGTGCCAGGACAACAACCTCTCCCTCAATGTGAGCAAGACAAAGGAGCTGATTTTGGACTACAGGAAAAGGCGGGCCAAACATCAACAGGGCTGTAATGGAGCGGGTTGAGAGTTTAAAGTTCCTTGGTGTCCACATCACCAACGATCTATCATGGTCCAAACACACCAAGACAGGCACAACAAAATCTTATCCCCCTCAGGAGACTGAAAATATTTAGCATGGGTCCCCATATCCTCCAAAGGTTCTACAGCTGCACCATCGAGAGCATCCTGACTGGTTGCATCACCGCCTGGTATGGCAACTGCTAGGCATCTGACCGTTAAGCGCTACAGAGGGTATTGCTTACAGCCCACTATATCGCTGGGGCCAAGCTTCCTGCAATCCAGGACCTACAGTATATAATAGGGGGTGTCAGAGGAAAGCCCATAAAATTGTCAGAGACACCCAAGTCATAGACTGTTTTCTCTGCTACCGGCCGGTAAGCGGTACCGGAGCGCCAAGTCTAGAACCAAAAGGCTCCTTAACAGCTTCTACCCCAAGCCATAAGACTGCAGAACAATTAATCAAATGGCCCCCGAACTATTTCATTTATCCCCACCTCCATTGTTTTGTACACTACTGCTACTCGCTGTTTATTATCTATGCATAGTCACTTCACCCTACTGTACCTACATGTGAAAATGACCTTTAACCTGTACCCCGCACACTGACTCAGTACCGATACCCCCTGTATATAGCCTCATTGTTATGTTATTGTGTTTCTTTTTATTATTTTTTACTTTTTGTTTATTTGGTAAATATTTTCTTAACTTCTCTTGAACTGCACTGTTGGTTAAGGGCTTGTAAGTAAGCATTTCACGGTAAGTCTACACTTGTATTCGGTGACAAATAAAGTGTGATTAGAAGCTGTCATCAAGCCAAAGGGTGGCTGCTTTGAAGAATCTCAAATATAAAACATATTTTGATTTGTTTAACACTTTTGTGGTTACAGCATGATTCCATATGTGTTGATGTCTTCACTATTATTCTACAATGTAGAAAATAGTAGAAAGAAACAAAAAAACCTTGAATGAGCAGGTGTGTCCAAACTTTTGACTGGTACTGTATGTAAACAAAACTCTGTGAATGGACCGTAGTAAAGCATTCTCTGTCCCTCCACAGCGGTGGTCACTTTGTTGATGGAACCTGAATTGCCAGCCAATAATACAGCACAGCCAAGAAACAGTACAGATGGAAGAGGTCGTACCTTTTTCCTTCCCACTGAGGATTCGTGTATAAAACCCACCTTCAGGAACATCTCTCACACTATCATGGAGCTGTTCAAGTTCACCATCGGCATGGGAGACCTGGAGTTCACAGAGGGGTAATAATTGATTTTCCAGATGCTAAAAGGCTATTTAGATAGACATGTCTAGCACCCACCTGAGTGATGCCAAGACAGCCATTTTTGCTTCCATATACTGTACTAGCTATCATGGTGGGGAAATGGGCAGTTACAGTGCCTTGCGAAAGTATTCGGCCCCCTTGAACTTTGCGACCTTTTGCCACATTTCAGGCTTCAAACATAAAGATATAAAACTGTATTTTTTTGTGAAGAATCAACAACAAGTGGGACACAATCATGAAGTGGAACGACATTTATTGGATATTTCAAACTTTTTTAACAAATCAAAAACTGAAAAATTGGGCGTGCAAAATTATTCAGCCCCCTTAAGTTAATACTTTGTAGCGCCGCTTTTTGCTGCGATTACAGCTGTAAGTCGCTTGGGGTATGTCTCTATCAGTTTTGCACATCGAGAGACTGACATTTTTTCCCATTCCTCCTTGCAAAACAGCTCGAGCTCAGTGAGGTTGGATGGATGGATGGAGAGCATTTGTGAACAGCAGTTTTCAGTTCTTTCCACAGATTCTCGATTGGATTCAGGTCTGGACTTTGACTTGGCCATTCTAACACCTGGATATGTTTATTTTTGAACCATTCCATTGTAAATTTTGCTTTATGTTTTGGATCATTGTCCTGTTGGAAGACAAATCTCTGTCCCAGTCTCACGTCTTTTGCAGACTCCATCAGGTTTTCTTCCAGAATGGTCCTGTATTTGGCTCCATCCATCTTCCCATCAATTTTAACCATCTTCCCTGTCCCTGCTGAAGAAAAGCAGGCCCAAACCATGATGCTGCCACCACCATGTTTGACAGTGGGGATGGTGTGTTCAGGGTGATGGGCTGTGTTGCTTTTACACCAAACATAACATTTTGCATTGTTGCCAAAAAGTTCAATTTTGGTTTCATCTGACCAGAGCACCTTCTTCCACATGTTTGGTGTGTCTCCCAGGTGGCTTGTGGCAAACTTTAAACAACACTTTTTATGGATATCTTTAAGAAATGTCTTTCTTCTTGCCACTCTTCCATAAAGGCCAGATTTGTGCAATATACGACTGATTGTTGTCCTATGGACAGAGTCTCCCACCTCAGCTGTAGATCTCTGCAGTTCATCCAGAGTGATCATGGGCCTCTTGGCTGCATCTCTGATCAGTCTTCTCCTTGTATGAGCTGAAAGTTTAGAGGGACGGCCAGGTCTTGGTAGATTTGCAGTGGTCTGATACTCCTTCCATTTCAATATTATTGCTTGCACAGTGCTCCTTGGGATGTTTAAAGCTTGGGAAATCTTTTTGTATCCAAATCCGGCTTTAAACTTCTTCACAACAGTATCTCGGACCTGCCTGGTGTGTTCCTTGTTCTTCATGATGCTCTCTGCGCTTTTAACGGACCTCTGAGACTATCACAGTGCAGGTGCATGTAACGGCGTTCTTCGTTTGTTGAAAGAGAGTCGGACCGAAATGCAGCGTGGTGGTTACTCATGTTTTTAATGAAAAAAGTGACGGTACATGAAATAACGAATAAATACAAAAACAACAAACGGAACGTGAAACTTATTACAGCCTATCTGGTGAACACTACACAGAGACAGGAACAATCACCCACCAAAGACAAAGTGAAACTCAGGCTACCTAAATACGGTTCCCAATCAGAGGCAACGAGAATCACCTGACAGCTGATCAAGAACCGCCAAGCCTAACTAGACACACCCCTAAACCTAGCAATCCCAAATCCTATAAAACCCCAATACGAAACACAACACGTAAACCCATGTCACACCCTGGCCTGACCAAAATATATAACGAAAACACAAAACACTAAGACCAAGGCGTGACAGAACCCCCCCCCCCCCCCCCCCCCCCCCAAGGTGCGGACTCCCGGACGCACCTCAAAACCATAGGGAGGGTCCGGGTGGGCGTCTGTCATTGGTGGCGGCTCCGGCTCGGGACGTGGACCCCACTTCATTAATGTCCTAGTTCCTCCCCTTCGCGTCCTGGGATAATCCACCCTCGCCGCCGACCATGGCCTAATAGTCCTCACCCAGAACCCCACAGAACTAAGGAGCAGCTCGTGACTGAGGGGCATCTCGTGACTGAGGGGCAGCTCGGGACTGAGGGGCAGCTCGGGACTGAGGGGCAGCTCGGGACTGAGGGGCAGCTCGGGACTGAGGGGCAGCTCGGGACTGAGGGGCAGCTCGGGACTGAGGGGCAGCCCGGAACTGAGGGGAAGCCCAGTACTGAGAGGAAGCCCAGTACTGAGAGGAAGCCCAGTACTGAGATGAAGCTCAGGTAGGTAGTAGGCTCCGGTAGATCCTGGCTGGCTGGAGGATCTGGAAGATTCAGGTTGACTAGCAGATCTGGAAGATTCTGGTTGACTGGCGGATCTAGCTGCTCTATGCAGACTGACAGCTCTGACTGCTCCATGCAGGCTGACAGCTCCTTGCAAACTGACAGCTCCTTGCAAACTGACAGCTCCTTGCAGACTGACAGCTCTGACTGCTCCATGCAGGCTGACAGCTCCTTGCAAACTGACAGCTCTGACTGCTCCATGCAGGCTGACAGCTCCTTGCAAACTGACAGCTCCTTGCAGACTGACAGCTCCCTGCAGACTGGCAACTCCTTGCAGACTGACAGCTCTGACTGCTCCATGCAGGCTGACAGCTCCTTGCAGACTGGCAGCTCCTTGCAGACTGGAAGCTCCTTGCAGACTGGAAGCTCCTTGCAGACTGGAAGCTCCTTGCAGACTGGAAGCTCCTTGCAGACTGACAGCTCCTTGCAGACTGACAGCTCCTTGCAGACTGACAGCTCTTTGCAGACTGGCAGCTCCTTGCAGACTGACAGCTCTGGCTGCTTCATGCAGACTGACAGCTCCTTACAGACTGGCAGCTCCTTGCAGACTGGCAGCTCCTTGCAGACTGGCAGCTCCTTGCAGACTGACAGCTCTGACTGCTCCATGCAGGCTGACAGCTCCTTGCAGACTGACAGCTCCTTGCAGACTGACAGCTCCCTGCAGACTGGCAGCTCCTTGCAGACTGACAGCTCTGACTGCTCCATGCAGACTGACAGCTCTGACTGCTCCATGCAGGCTGAAAGCACCTTGCAGACTGGCAGCTCCTTGCAGACTGACAGCTCCTTGCAGACTGGCAGCTCAGGCTGCTTCAAACAGGCAGGAGGCTCCGGCAGCGCTGTAGAGAGAGAAGGCTCTGATAGCGCTGAATAGGCGGGAGACTCCGACAGCGCAGGAGAGGAGGAAAACGCTGGCTGCGCTGAACAGGCAGGAGACTCCGACAGCGCAGGAGGGAAGGAAGGCTCTGGCTGTGCAGAACAGGCGGGAGACTCTGACAGAGCAGGAGAGGCGAGGCGCACTGTAGGCCTGATGCGTGGTGCGGGCACTGGTGATACTGGAGCGAGGACACGCACAGGAAGCCTGGTGCGGGGAGCTGCTACCGGAGGACTGGTGTGTGGAGGTGGCTCTGGATAGACCGGACCGTGCAGGCGCACTGGAGCTCTTGAGCACCGAGCCTGCCCAAGCTTACCGTGCACTCACTAGCATAACACGGTGCCTGCCCGGTCTCTTTAGCCCACCGGAAAGCACAGGGAGTTTGCGCAGGTCTCCTACCTGGCATAGCCATACTCCCTGTAAGCCCCCCCCAAAATAATTTTTTGGGGTTGTTTCTCGGGCTTCCTTGCCAACCGTGTTCCCTCGTATCGCCGGCTCCTATCTTCTGCAGCCTCTGCTTCCTCCTTGGGGCAGCGATATTCACCAGGCTGAGCCCAGGTCCTCTTCCGTCTAATATCATCTCCCAAGACCAGAAGTCCTTATATCGCTGCTCCTCATGATTAACAGGGAGAGTTGGCTCAGGTCTGACTCCTGACTCTGCCACTCTCTCCCTGAGCCCCCCCCCCCCCCCCCCAATAATTTTTTTGGGGTGACTTTCGGGTTTCGCTCTGCGCCGCCGTGTTTTCCTTTTCGACTCCATTCGTCTATAGCCTTCTTCGCACTGCTCAAGCGAATCCCATGCGGGCTCCTGCACTCTCTCCGGGTCGGCCGCCCACCTGTCGATTTCTTCCCACGTCGTATACTCCATAACGTCCTCCTTTCGCTTTTCCTGCGGTCGCTGCCTGTAACCACGCCGCTCGGTCCGTGTGTGGTGGGTGATTCTGTAACGGCGTTCTTCGTTTGTTGAAAGAGAGTCGGACCGAAATGCAGCGTGGTGGTTACTCATGTTTTTAATGAAAAAAGTGACGGTACATGAAATAACGAATAAATACAAAAACAACAAACGGAACGTGAAACTTATTACAGCCTATCTGGTGAACACTACACAGAGACAGGAACAATCACCCACCAAAGACAAAGCGAAACTCAGGCTACCTAAATACGGTTCCCAATCAGAGGCAACGAGAATCACCTGACAGCTGATCAAGAACCGCTTCAGGCAGCCAAGCCTAACTAGACACACCCCTAAACCTAGCAATCCCAAATCCTATAAAACCCCAATACGAAACACAACACGTAAACCCATGTCACACCCTGGCCTGACCAAAATATATAACGAAAACACAAAACACTAAGACCAAGGCGTGACAGTGCATTTATACGGAGACTTGATTACACACAGGTGGATTGTATTTATCATCATTAGTCATTTAGGTCAACATTGGATCATTCAGAGATCCTCACTGAACTTCTGGAGAGAGTTTGCTGCACTGAAAGTAAAGGGGCTGAATAATTTTGCACGCCCAATTTTTCAGTTTTTGATTTGTTAAAAAAGTTTGAAATATCCAATAAATGTCGTTCCACTTCATGATTGTGTCCCACTTGTTGTTGATTCTTCACAAAAAAATACAGTTTTATATCTTTATGTTTGAAGCCTGAAATGTGGCAAAAGGTCGCAAAGTTCAAGGGGGCCGAATACTTTCGCAAGGCACTGTATTTAGGCAATTAGGAATGTGTTTTTTCTAGGTACCAGTACAAGGAAGTGTTTTACATGCTGCTAATCTCCTACATCGTGCTCACCTACATCCTGCTGCTCAACATGCTCATCGCCCTCATGAGCCGCACTGTGGAGAAGATGTCCCTGGAGAGCACCAGCATCTGGAAATTACAGGTGATCCACCATGGGTTCACTGGCAGACAGACAGATGTACTGACTGACAGGGAAATGGCCCAAAAAAATAATGTGTTGTTTGTTTTTGTGGATAGTTTGATCTTAGCTCATTCATTGTAATGAACACGTGTGTCTACAGCGGGCCCTCACCATCCTGGATCTGGAAAGGAGCCTGCCTCGCTGCTTGAGAAGGAGGCTTCGTTCTGGGGTGGACAAGGACCTGGGGACCAGGGCTGGAGAGAAAGACCGCCGATGGTGCTTCAGGTGGCCAATTTATTTACATACTGTAGATGTTGAATCAATGATGAGAGAATAGATCAAATGAAAAAATTTATCTGACAAAAGTACAAGTGAACATACCTGTACATTCCTATTGGATATCATTCTATAGATTTGATTGCGTCCAATATCAATAGCATGACAATCATTCCCAACACTAACCCATTTCGACAGGAACCCATCATATCAGGAAAATATCATTTAAAGCCCCTCATACAACCCCAGCTGTGTAATTGTACGTCTAGAATTAAATGACTGAATGCACTCCACAGCCGCTGTGCACAGTAGCACCACAGCCTGGTACATGGTGTGCTGCATCATTGATTTGCTTTCTGTGACAGCTGATGGATGTGTCATACACTCAGGGACAGTAATTGGAGCATGTGTCTGTCTATCTGTCTGTCCTCTCAGAGTGGAGGAAGTCAACTGGAACAAATGGAACACCAACCTGGGAATAATCAATGAGGATCCAGGGAGCGGAGATACGGCCAGGCTGTCCCCTACACACAGCAGCAGAACGCTAGGCAGAGGTATAGGCCTAGTGTGTGTGTCCGTTTGTGTGTGTGTTGGGAGAGAGAGAAAAACAATGAGTTTTTGGTTGGAGGCATTTGTACACCTTCTGGATCACATAATATTCTTCTGTCCTAATCAGTACTATTCAAATGTAAGTACACCAATCTAGTACCGAGTCGGACTACCCTTTTCCTCCAGAATTCTTCAGGGCATGGATTCTACAAGGTCTGGCATTCAAACGTTGCTCAATTGGTATCAAGAGACCTAATCTGTGCCAGGAAAATATTCCCTTCACCATTACACCACTGTCACCAGCCTGTACCATTGACACCAGGCAGGATGGGGCCATGGACTCATGCTGCTTACGCCAAATCTTGACTCTGCCATCAGATTGACGCAACAGGAACGGTGATTCGTCTGAACAGGCAATGTTTTTCCACTCCTCAATTGTACAGTGTTGGGGGTCCAGCTTGTTTTTCTCTGATAGAAGTGGAACCTGGTGTGGTCTGCTGCAATAGCCCATCTGTGACAAGAACAGACAAGTTGTTCATTCCGAGATGCCGTTCTGCGCCGTTATTTGCCTATTTGTGGCCCACCTGTTAGCTTGCACGATTCTTGCCATTCATCTTCGACCTCTCTCATCAACAAGCTGTTTTTGCCCACAGGACTGCTGTTGACTGGATGTGTTTCGTTTGTCACACCATACACCATTCTCAGTAAACCCTAGACACTGTTGTGCGTAAAAGTCCCAGGAGGGTGTCCGTTTCTGAGATACTGGAACAGTGTTGTGCCCCTGCCAGAATCCCCCCCTTCTAATTTCCTTAATTTTGTCACTAGAGTCAAATACAGCGACATGGGCAGCAATGAAGAATGTGAAAGGGGGGAGAATTATGTCAGGGGGGAGATTTTCAGCACAACAACGGCACACCTGGCACTAACGATCATACCACGCTCAAAGTCACTTAGGTCACTCTTTTTGCTCATTCAAATGTTCAATCGAACAGTAATGGGATGCCTCGATGCCCGTCTGCCTGCTTTATATAGCGAGCCACGGCCACCATTTTCATGAACGGGGTACCTAATAAACTGGCCACTGAGTGTATATGGACATTAATATACTGTATCAGTCATTTGAGTGCATACAGATGAACATTTCAAACTCCTTTTTCTCTACAGAGAGGAGCTGGCGGGGGTTCCTGGGAAATGTCAGTCGAAGACAACATACACAGCCTCAACAACAAACACAAGTAGAGAGCACAGAGATGTCCTCTCTGTCTCCTCTCAACCATGTCTGAAGTCTGCTCTTGCATCCTCCTGACCTAGATGGTTCTCTTTCTTGCAATGATTGTGATGTTTGGTTGTTTTACCTATGCACAGATTTCATGAAATTGCTAAAATGTATATGTATTCTGGTTTAGTCCTATCGTGTGGTTAATAGGAGGGTAGTGGAGGGTTCTAGCCTCTAGAGGGCAGGTTTAAACAGCCAAAGAAACACATTCACTCCACTGTTATTGTGATTTACAACATTGATTTATTTATACTTCAAGCTGATTGTTATTCTGTTAAATCTATGTGCCCTAAAATGACTGCAATCTGTGTTGAGCAAATCGTAGAGATGAGATCTTAATAAAGGAAATCATTGCAGTAGTGGTCCTTAATCCTCATATGTTTACTTAAAATTTAGCAATAACATAACTGGAAAACTGTATAAATATATGGTTATTTTAACAAACTAATGTATCGACATACTTACCTGGCTACCCAGGCTAATTCCTCAGACCGAAAGCCACACCCACAAAGGTTTGTTTCTTCTCTGCAATGAGTCTGGATTTGACTCTTAGACCTTTATTGAATGCGAACACATTCGGACCGTCTGATTGGTCCCAGAAACCAATGGGTTGGGCCATAAGTATAGTAATAACCAAAAAGATAACGCCAAAGATTTTTATAACTAACCTAAGACAGCCTGTCGTTTCCAAATGGGAGAAAATTAATCATATACTGCTTTGACATAGGATTTAAGGTATTTTGCCTGTAAAAACAATTGAGAAATGTTTATATGACCCTTTTACAAACAAGCCTATTTTTACCATATTCTTGCCTGCATACACCTTTTATACCTCCCGTGTGCATGACGACATGCCAGGGAAGAGTGGTTGTAGTGGTGTGCAGATGAGGGTGGTCATCTATTTTAATAAATCCATTGAGAATATACACCATGAAAAATAAACCCATTATTAATTAGTTTAGGCAGGTCCTAAGAAACACAAGACTAATACAATGTATTTTCAAAAGAATAGAATGGCATATTGAGTTGAATGACTTTATTGATCTATGCAGCCTATATGACTACGGCATGCACATGAAATCAGTTATTTTGTTAAAAAAACTAGACACACAGTCAACACACATATTTTACAGTAGGCTTAGAATTTTATGAAATACAAATATTTTTTCTACACAACTTGCATTATGGCAACAACATGTGGAACCCATCATATAAAAAAGTGAGATTTTGAAACAGAGCCCAAGGCAAGCCCATGCTTTTTTAATCCATGTTTCATCACTTTCCAACCCTCACTCTGCTTTGTTAGGGAGCAGGCATAGGGTCTTACTCTGAATGTATCTTCATACTTTTCAAAAGCATTTCAACACCCTCCCCTCCGTTGGCTTTTGGGGTTGCTTATACATGACCGAGCAGAATAATAGGCCTACACTGAATTTAGGCTACATTATTGCACGGTAAATGTTTCTGATCAGTGATAGATGAGACAACAAATAGATGAGCAAAACCACCTCCACTTTTTTGTCCAGCCAGACAATTAACCAAATATACAGATGGAGATTTAGTGAAACAAAATCACATTGATTGATTATGATAAGTCACAGGCCTTTTGTTGGGAGTAGGCCTCGGCTAGGTTACTAAGCGACCGAATAATCTACTTGTTAATCTACATAACATCCTGGCAAAATGCTCTGATCAGTGCTAATAAATGAGCCAAATAGACAAGATGATAATGAGCACCACTCGCCTCAATTTAGCGAACATTTCCCAGCCTAATATCCAAACAGAGATTCAGTGGAAAAAAAACAGTGACATTGATTTATTAATACACCAAGCTTGTCTCAAAGCAGAGCAAAACGGGGCTGAAATAGTTGACCACACACAGGTAGTTCATTGCTTCTATCAAATGTATTGGATGACTTTGGGGTTTCAATAAGCAACAATTGAATGCCTTCAACTGCATTAGCCTTCTTTATTCCAATATTTTTTGTCATTCAGTGATATTTATTCCCACATTAATTCTTTATGGATCCACCCACTTGTGGTTAAGAAAACAGTGCATGTGGTGGGTTCTGCAAAGAGATGGGTGATGATAGTAGTATGTGATGGGTGATGATAGTAGTAGATGGGTGATGATCGTAGTGTGTGATGGGTGATGATAGTAGTATGTGATGGGTGATGATCGTAGTGTGTGATGGGTGATGATAGTAGTATGTGATGGGTGATGATCGTAGTGTGTGATGGGTGATGATAGTAGTATGTGATGGGTGATGATCGTAGTATGTGATGGGTCATGATAGTAGTATGAGATGGGTGATGATCGTAGTATGTGATGGGTCATGATAGTAGTATGAGATGGGTGATGATAGTAGTATGTGATGGGTCATAATAGTAGTGTGAGATGGGTGATGATCGTAGTATGTGATGGGTCATGATAGAAGTATGAGATGGGTGATGATAGTAGTATGATAGTAGTGTGTGATGGGTGATGATCGTAGTATGTGATGGGTCATGATAGTAGTATGAGATGGGTGATGATAGTAGGATGATAGTAGTGTGTGATGGGTGATGATCGTAGTATGTGATGGGTGATGATCGTAGTATGTGATGGGTGATGATCGTAGTATGTGATGGGTCATGATAGTAGTATGAGATGGGTGATGATAGTAGGATGATAGTAGTAAAGGGAGCTGCCTAGCAACCATCAAGAGCTTAAGAATGTAGGCATAAAGGCTACATTTAAGTGGTAATGCCAGAGAAGCCGATGTTTGGAGGATATATTCGTTGAGGGCCAGTGTTGTGCCAAAAATCTCCCCCCTACCAGAATCCCCCCCCCCCACATGAACGTGCACACACTCAATTCTCCATTGCTGCGACTTGCTTGCTAGTTGAGATTTCTGCTCTTCATTCAGTTGTCAGTTTAGCCTACATTTCACTGATCTTAGTAGCAGAAAGCATTTTTTATTGGTGTCCTTCAAGGCAGCTGTCAATGATCATGTTAGGCTGCATTTCATTTGATTTTTTATGGCAGTTTGATCATGGGGGAGGCACTAGTAATGTCTGCATTTTTCAGTTTGGCTATTTGTTTCAAGTGTATTAGTCTATAAATATCTTTGGCAAAATTTGTCATCTCTCCCATGTCTTATTCAACTAGTACTTGTTCTGAAATGTTTATTGCTTGCCTATATTTTACTCCCTCTTATGTTTAATATAACACACATACATTAATTATTAATTTCGGGTTGCCTATCCTGATGTGAAGTTTGTTCTATAGAAAGTATTTGACTCTGATGTGTGCCACAGAAAGTATTTGACTCTAGTGACAGAATTAAGGTAATTAGAATGGGGGTAGGATTTCGGCACGGCCATTTTCTTGTGTGCCGAAACTGGGTAGCCATTTGATTAGATGTTCAGTAGTCTTAATGACAAAGCAAAAACAGGCTTTTAGAAATGTCTAAAAACTGAAAAATAGTATTCAGACCCTTTACTCAGTACTTTGCTGAAGCACTTTTGGCAGCGATGACAGCCTCAAGTCTTCTTGAGTATGACACTACAAGCTTGGCACACCTGTATTTGGGGAGTTTCTCCCATTAATATCTGCAGATCCTCTCAACCTCTGTCGGATGGGGAGCGTCGCTGCACAGCTATTTTCAGGTCTCTCCAGAGATGTTCGATTGGGTATAAGTCCTGGCTCTGGCTGGTCCACTCAAGGGCATTCAGAGACCTGTCCCGAAGCCACTCCTGCATTGTCTTGGCTGTGTGCTTATGATCATTGTTCTGTTGGAAGGTGAACCTTTACCCCAGTCTGAGGTCCTGAGCGCTCTGGAAAGGATTTTCATCAAGGATCTCTCTATACTTTGCTCCGTTCATCTTTGCCTCGATCCTGACTAGTCTCCCAGTCTCTGCCGCTGAAAAACATACCCACAGCATGATGCTGCTACCACCATGCTTTACCGTAGGGATGGTACCAGGTTTCCTCCAGACGTGAAACTTGGCATTCAGGCCAAAGACATCAATCTTGGTTTCATCAGACCAGAGAATGTTGTTTCTCATGGTCGGAGAGTCCTTTAGGTGCCTTTTGGCAAACTCCAAGCGGTCTGTACTATGTCTTTTACTGAGGAGTGGCTTTGTCTGGCCACTCTACAATAAAGGCCTGATTGGTGGAGTGCATAGGGAGTTCAGTCCCAGGGCTGTGAGCGTTGTGGTGAGCTTAAAAGGGCACTACGGTATTGAAGGTCAAGCTGTAGTTGCTAAAAATATGCATTCCTCTTGTCCAGATGGGTGAGGTCAGTGTGCAGTGCAATGGCGTCGTCCGTGGATCTGTCAGGGATCTTGAGAATTGAAGAACATTTGGCAGGTGCACAGTGCACTGTTCGGATGCTGTTATTATTTGGGATAAACGTGCAAAGATAATCTGCTTTTTAAAGTGATTTGTTTGACAATCAGATGAAAACGTCAAGACTGGTTGTGTTCATGGCACAATCAAAGGGAATTCAGTTTTACAGTTAAATTACATGTCTTTACTATAAAAGCCTCAGACTGGCCTATGCCTGGGGCCTCCAAATCAAGTCCACCACTATAATTATATGAGCCCGGTTTATACCTGGTTCTAACATGCGTCCTTTGTCTTGATCTTGTCCAATTCTAACAGCATACGTAAATGATTATCGATAAATCAATGACTCATTCTGGCCAGTTCGGTCTGTCTCAATGAAAACGCTACATAAATAAGCATTTTCAAAGTTCAGTGATAGGTCACAGAATAACATCCCTGTTGCTATTGATGATTCAACCCCTGCCTTGCTCAAATCTCTCAAGAGCGATAGTGTCTGAACTGAACCCAGAAAGCGGTCGGTCAGTACCCCCCACTGTGCTCTCTTTAAAGAACTCCTGCCAGACAAATCAAAGCCAGTGTGACCTGCAGATTTCTCGATTTCACAGCTTGCTCTGGCTACGTGACTTCCTGTTGCTATTTTACACCGGATCGCTTTGATACAGTAGGAAAGCGGTCAAAGCACTGAATGAAATTGGTGCAATCACCGCTTTGTATACAAGTGGTCGCGGTTAAAACGGCAATGTGAGGCACAAGGAGTGTAGGCCTATGTACTGTATAGCCTCCTGAATCAAATCAAATGGATTTATATCGCCCTTCTTACATCAGCTGATATCTCAAAGTGCTATACAGAAACTCAGCCTAAAACCCCAAACAGCAAGCAATGCAGGTGTAGAAGCACGATTAATCATGGATTGATTTGACTTCCTAACTAGGTCCAATTGTAGAAACTGTTACAATTAGGTTTCTATTCCTGATTGATGCGGAGATGAGGTGCTACCTAAAAATCAATGACTGTGTGATGATGATGTAGGTAAAGCTTTATTTCACACACAGTACTGTTGAAATTAAATCTCAGGGACTCAAATGGGGGGAAAAAAACTTGCAATACTGTCTGATCTAAAGAAATCATTCAAGCACTCTGGGGGTAACCCATGCAGATTTGTAGGGCAATGAGCAGACAGGTATATGGTTTGGAGACAAACATAAGGTGGAAGAATGTCCAATTTCCTCCATCTGTTCTCATTGAGTAAAAGGTTGTGAGCATATGTATTTCAAATACTCATATTTGCAAGTTCTGTACGACTCATCAAATAGGAGAAACGGCATTTGGGCATCAAAAGAACAGGACATCCATAAAACACATTTCTAAGCATAAATTAGAACTTTATTTTATTATTACAATATTACAAAAAGAGTAGCACAACTCACTCTCTCGACCTTTTTATCTTTCGTACAGCCACAGAGTGACATGTAAAAGAAAGACTTATCAAGCCTTCCTGGATTTCACAGCAACAGTAAAGGAAACAAAGACAACCATTTTTTTAAACAACAAGAAAATCAAGTATAATAAACAAGTCACAACTGAAGCTTTGAAACTGGGGGGAAAAATGGTTTGTTACAGCCCAGTAACTACACATACAGTGCCTTGCAGAAGTATTCAGACCCCTTGGATTTCTTCACATTTTGTGTTACAAAGTGGGATTAAAATGGATTTGTCCTGTTTTTTCTTCCAACAATCTACTCAAAATTCTCTGTGGTGCCAAAGTGGAAGAAAAATGAAGCCCCTTTGCGCAGGCAAGCCTAAATTAGTTAAGGATAAAACATTTGGCTTGAAATAAAATCACATCATTACAGGGACTCACTGTGTGAAATACTAGGGGTTGACATGATTTTTAAATGACTAACCCCTCCACTTTCCCTCATACACATAGTGCCCTTGGAAAGTATTAAGACGCCTCGACTTTTTCCATATTTTGTTACGTTACAGCCTTATTCTAAAGTGGATTAAATAAAAACAATTCCCCAGCAATCGAGACACAATACACCATAATGACGACGCGAAAATATGTTTCCACATTTATTACAAATAAAAAACAGAAATACCTTATTTACATAAGTATTCAGACCTTTTGCTATGAGCTCAGGTGCATCCGGTTTCCATTGATTATCCTTGAGATGTTTCTACAACTTGATTAGTCCACCTGTGGTAAATTCAAATGATTGGAAAGGCACACATCTGCCTATATAAGGTCCCAGAGTTGACAGCGCAAAAATCAAGCCATCTGGTCGAAGGAATTGTCCGTAGAGCTCCGAGACAGGATTGTGTCGAGGCACAGATCTGAGGAAGAGTACCAAAAAATGTCTGCAGCATTGAAGGTCCCCAAGAACACAGTGGCCTCCACCATTCTCAATTGTTAGAAATTTGGAACCACCAAGACTCTTCCTAGAGCTGGCCGCCCGGCCAAACTGAGCAATCGGGGGAGAAGGGCTTTGGTCAGGGAGTTGATCATGAACCCGATGGTCACTCTGACAAAGCTACAGAGTTCCTCTGTGGAGATGGGAGAACCTTCCAGAAGGACAAACATCTCTGCAGCACTCCACCAATCAGGCCTTTATGGTAGAGTGGCCAGACTGAAGTCGTTCCTCAGTAAAAGGCACATGACAGCCCACTTGGAGTTTGCCAAAAGGCACCTAAAGGACTCTCAGACCATTAGAAACAAGATTCTCTGGTCTATTCTCTGGTCTGATGAAACCAAGATTGAACTCTTTGGCCTGAATGCCAAACGTCACGTCTGGAAGAAACTTGGTAACATCCCTATGGTGAGGCATGGTGGTGGCAGCATCATGCTGTGGGGATGTTTTCAGTGGCCCAGTCAGAGCCCGGATTTGAACATCTCTGAAGAGATCTGAAAATAGCTGTGCAGCAATGCTCCCCATCCAACCTGACAGAGAGGATCTGCAGAGAAGAATTGGAGAAACTCACCAAATACAGGTGTGCCAAGCATGTAGTGTCATATCCAAGAAAACTCAATGCTGTAATCACTGACAAAGGTGCTTCAACAAAGTACTGAGTTAATGTGATATCCATTTTTTAAATTTCAAATAAATGAACGAAAATGTCTAAAAACCCTGTTTTTGCTTTGGCATTATGGGGTAGTGTGTGTACATTGATGAGGTGGAAAACATTTGTTTTAATCAATTTTAGAATAAGGCTGTAACAAAATGTGGAAAAAGTCAAGGGTTCTGAATATATTTTGTAAGGTCCCTCAGTCAAGTATTGAATTTCAAGCACAGATTCAACAAAAAAAAGCAGGGAGCTTTTCGATAGCCTCACAAACAAGAACAGTAATTGGTAGATGGGTAACAATAACAAAATCAGACATTGTATATCTCGCTAAGCATGGTAACATTAATAATTATGGATTAAACCACCCAGACACATCAAAGATACAGTGAACCTTTAAACTGAACTGCAGGACAGGAATGAAACTGCTCAGGGATGTTACCATTAGGCTATTAGTGATTTTTAAAACATGGCTGTGATGGGAGAAAACTGACAATGGATCAATAACTTTGTAGTGATGCCACAATGACTTAAAAGAGAGTGAAAATAATACAAATATACTGAATAGAAATATTGTGAAACATTCATCTTGTGTGCGCACCAAGGCAAAGCAAAAAAACATATAGAATATACTCTTTGGCCTAAATGCAAAGTCTTATGTTTGGGGCAAATCCAACAGCACAGCGCTGAGTAACTGCCTCCTTATTTCCAAGCATGGTGGTGGCTGCATCATGGTATGGGTATGGTTGACATCAGCGAATACTGGGGAGTTTTCCAGGATGAAAAGAAATGGGATGGAGCCAAGCACAGGCAAAATCCTGGAGGAAAACCTACTTCAGTCTGCTTTACACCAGATACTGGGAGAGGAATTCACCTTTAAGCAGGACAATAACTTATAATAGGCCAAATGTACACGAGCTGTTTACCAAGACGACAGAGAATGTTCCTGAGTGGGCAAGTTACAGTTTTGACTTAAATATGACTGAAAATCTATGAAAAAGACTTGAAAATTGCTGTCTAGCCATGATCCCCAACATCTTGACAGAGATTGAAGAATTATGAAAAGAATAATGGGCTAATTAAGCAATAAGGCCCGAGGGGGTTTGGTATATTGCCAATATACCACGGCTAAAGGCTGTTCTCAACAACTACACAACGCGGAGCACCTGGATACAGCCCTTAGCCGTGGTATATTAGCAATATACCACAAAACCCCAAGGTGCCTTATTGCCATTATAAACTGGTTACCAGTGTAATTAGAGCAGAATTTTTTTTTTTTGGGTCATACCCGCGGTATACAGTGTGATATACCACAGCTTTCAGACAATCATCATTCAGGGCTCTAACCACCAGTTTATAATATTGCACAATATAGGTGTAAACCTCAGAGACCTCTCAGAGAACCTTTCTATTAATCTTAAACTTTGACAGAGTATTTTGCATAGATTGTTGAAAAAAATGAACAATTGAATCCATTTTAATCCCACTTTGTAACACAATCAAATTTGAAGAAATCCAAGGAGAATGAATACTTTTGCAAGGCACTGTAGGATTAAAATATAATTACAAAATATAACTCAATTTCTTGTTTTCGTAATTAAGATGAATCTCTAAGGAATTGCCTTTCCTATTCAACAAAAACTCCCATAAAAATAAAAGGCAAATTAACAAACAGAAATTGCGGGTCCTCTGTATGTATCCTTGCAATCGTCATTCTCATAATCATCATTTTGGGTTTTCGTTATAACCATGCATGTTTTCAAAGGGAAGTCCAAGGACCAAATACTTAAGGCTTTTTAAGGGCTGTTAGGGAAGGAGGCGAACAGAAAGTGGAGGTCAGTGTGTCCACCACTCTCACGTACAGACACACACTCACATCTGCATACATACAAAACGCACATGCACACACGTCTATACTCAACCTGCATCAGCAGGCATCATTCTCACACAATCATTACACTTTAAAAAGTTACAGTAGTATAGTAGGTAAGCCAGTGTAAAATAAAATAAACAACACATTTGCTGTTTCACTTAAGTTAGTCAATTTCCTTTAACCTCCAAGTGATCTTGCAAGTGATCAATTTGGTATTTTCAGCAGACTTCATACCAGAATCAGTAGCAACTAAGTTAGCTTTAGTGATTAAAAACAAAATACACTCAGGATCAAAACTCTAATTTGGTTCATAGTTAGTTTCTAAAATAACATTATATTAGTAACAATTCTATTTATTTCACTCCAGTAGATAGGTTTAGTCCTGCTAACTAGCTCACTGCCTTCACTAAACAACTGCCAAACAGAACATCGCATTTCAACAATTCAAGTAGTTGTTTTCGGGTTCACGAAAAATGATAGGAAACATAAAATTACATCTTTTAAAATAAGTTTTCCTTGTCAATTATGTGACTTTGGCCATTTAAGGCTTCAGACAGAATTAATTATTTTTTTCACTCCATTAAAATAAAAATATATTAATCCACAATCATGTTGCCAATCTCAATTGGCATTGGTGACAAATGGTTTGTAACAGACACCTGAATTCATTGCAGCATTTTGAGCAAGAGCGCGTTGGTCAGCTCCCCCAGTCAGTCCCCAAGTATGTTGCTCCCTGCTGGATCTAGATGTCTACACTGTCTATACAGTATATATCTATGCTCTGTACAAACATCAACCTGATTAGATTAGATACTTTGATGATAGTGAGGAATCAACCTTGACCAGTGACCTGATACAGAAAACAGTCCTATTTCACAAATAAATACATTTCTAAAGAAAGAAAAAGCCTCTTTGTACATGTGTCTCCGTCTGTCCTTTGTAGTGTCCAGTGACTGATAGTTTCAGTTTCACACTGAACCATTCATTATCTTGTCTGCAAGGTGATTTCAAGAGGTTTTTAATCTTGATGTCACTACGAGTTTCAGAAGTAAACGCAAAAAGGGAACATTAGCCACTTGTCCAAAAAAACGAATCGCAGAGGAGAAATCCCCACACGACTCAGTAAAAACAAACAAATTTATGTTTTTTCTTTCCTCCATGAAGCATCAATGAGTTTTCATCCATCCTCTGCAGAAATTGAAGGAAGGACAGATCTGAAGTAAAAATAACTCTGTATCCTTAGATCCAGGCACACTGATAGACAGGTAGGATGGAAAAAAGGTAGGGAATGATGACAATCACATAAGAAACGCTCTCTAGAGGGTGCCTAGTGAAAGCACTCATTTACAAAATCAACTGATCACTTGCAAGATAGACTCAAAGAAAAAGAAAAACCAACACTGCTCTTTATTATATATTAATTTGTCCTCTTTTTAATGTTAGCGGAAATGTTTACTTAATTTATTAATTTAATTATATTTCATATTTTTCCTTTAAGACTAAAAGAAGGTTTTCGATAACGGCTGTGTAGACAAGACCGGCCGTAGCTTATCTTATCTGTACCCTGGGTGCTGGATGTGAGCGGTTCTGCCGTCCCCGGGGCCAACCTCGGGCCCCACCCTGTTCATGGGAGGCCTGTGCATCTTTCCCATCAGCCCCAGATTGTGATCTCGGAAGCAGGGCGTCTGGAAGTCCCCACCCAAGTAATCTGCCGTTTGCACCAGACTAGTCTGGCCAGAGGAGGAGGAGCTCGATCCGGGCCTGTAATGGCCTCCCCCAGGGGGCCCACCGCAGTCTAGGGTGGTGGAGCCCCCTGGGGGCCCACCATGGAATGGCATGGACAGTTCCTGAGACCCGGAGCTGTCGCTGTTGGGCGTTGGCAGGATACTGCTGTTCCACACAGCATGTTGTTGGAAATAGTGGCCACCACTGGTGTAGTGGGCCAGTGGACCCCCAGGCATGCCATTGTTGTTGTTGGGGGGAGAGGGGGTGGGCTTCTCTATAGGAGGCTTCAGGCTGTATGGCTGGCCCACACACAGCTCTGGGGGGTAGCCCATGTGAGAAGGGTGCTTGCAGGGGTGGCCCCCGCCATCCTGCTGCATGTGCTGTAGATGAGCCAACTGCTGCTGGTTCCAGCGCATCTGCTGTTGGTGATTATGTTGTTGATGCTGTTGTTGCTGCTGCTGTTTGATATCATTGTGGTAAACAGGCATCATGTTAGAAGCAGCCATGTTGTTTTGGGGGTGAGAGGGGGCAGCAGCCTTGTTCGCAGGACACATGATGCAGTTGGGGTGTGGGGGCAGCCCGGGGGGACAGACGTTGGGGTGTGGGGGCAGCCCGGGGGGACAGACGTTGGGGTGTGGGTGGATGTGCATGGACAACCTGGAGCTGGCGTTGATGAGGAGGTTGCGGCTGATGGGGCTGGGGTTCGCGATCTGGCCCTCGCACATTGAGGTGGCCCCAGCCCCCTGGGCCCGGGCTTGGCAGAACTGGTTGATCTGGTGCACGATGCTGCTCAGGTCTGGCTGGCGGCCCTGGTTCAGGCCGGCGGCCATGGACAGAGGAATTGTTGAGGTAGAGACGGTCACGTTAGGCGGCGCGTCGGCGTCTGGCAGCTTTCGGCCCCCCTGAAGGCCGGGAGGAGGCTGCCCCTGCTGCTGAAGGTTCTGTTGCTGCTGCTGTTGGAGCAGGAGAGTGGGGCCAGAGGGAGGCTGGGGGTGGCCCAGGGCTGGGGGGTGGGACAGAGTCTGGGCCCTGGGCAGACTCTGCTCTGGGTGCTGCTGGGGCATGGAGGGTGGGTGTCTGAGGACCTGGCACTGACCCTGCTGCTGGGGGTGAGTCTGTTGTAGAGTCTGAGGGTGAGTCTGGCTCCCAGGGTGAGGGTTCAGGCTCTGCCGGGGCATGCCCTGGCCTTGGGAAGGGGGGTGGTGTAGGTTTAAAGTGCTGGCCGAGGCGGCTGCTGCTGAGTATGGCCCTCCGGGGCCAGGGGGGTTCATGATGACCTCGGAGGGTTGCAGGCGTACCCGGCTGCCATCAAAGTCTTTGAGGATGCCCTTGATGACGGGCATCTTGATGATGGCAAGGAGGCCGGCCTTGGCGCTGGCCTGAGAGGGGGGGTAGGGGCTGTAGCGCTGGCAAGAGGTATCCAGCCCGTTGACTGTGCGGCGCACGTGGTTCCTCTGGGGGACCTTGACGCTGTTGGGGAAGATCTTAATGGTCAGGGGGTTGTTGGCAACCTTCTTAGCATATGCATCCAATTCTGCAGGGGTTGGATATTGAGCGGATCTCATCCTCTGTGTAGTGTCCCCTGGGGTGACAGACAGAGACAGAGAGAGTGGGGTGGAGGGGAGAAGATGGGGGGGGGGGGGGCAAAGAGGGGAAGCGAGAGAGAAACATGTTAACGCAGGTAAAAAGCAAAATGACAGGTTTCCCATCAGAAGAGCAGATGTGTGATAATCTTCTGAGTAGAACAGAACCTGACTGACTTCAACAACATTATCACATTCCAAATCTCAGCGCTTCCTCTAACATGAAAAACAGCACAGTGTTCTCATCTCATATCTCACGGGGACACGAGCCAAGTCCCCAATGGCATTTTATTCCCTTTATAGTGCAGTCTAAAGGGAATAAGGTGCCATTTTGGATGCATACAGAGAGTTCTTGCCTGGATTCCCCTGCAAGCAACACATTCTTCACATTCACATTCCATACCAAACCTTCTCTGCTATGCAATCTGGTTTCAGAGCTGGTCATGGGTGCACCTCAGCCATGCTCCTAAACGATATCTTAACCGCCATCGATAAGAAACATTACTGTGCAGCCGTATTCATTGTTCTGGACAAGGCTTTCGACTCTGTCAATCACCACATCCTCATCGGTAGACTCGACAGCCTTGGTTTCTCAAATGATTGCCTCGCCTGGTTCACCAACTACTTCTCTGATAGAGTTCAGTGTGTCAAATCGGAGGGTCTGCTGTCCGGACCTCTGGCAGTCTCTATGGGGGTGCCACAGGGTTCAATTCTTGGACCGACTCTTTTCTCTGTATACATCAATGATGTCGCTCTTGCTGCTGGTGAGTCTCTGATCCATCTCTACGCAGACGACACCATTCTGTATACTTCTGGCCCTTCTTTGGACACTGTGTTAACAACCCTCCAGGCAAGCTTCAATGCCATACAACTCTCCTTCCGTGGCCTCCAATTGCTCTTAAATACAAGTAAAACTAAATGCATGCTCTTCAACCGATCGCTGCCTGCACCTGCCCGCCTGTCGAACATCACTACTCTGGACGGCTCTGACTTAGAATACGTGGACAACTACAAATACCTAGGTGTCTGGTTAGACTGTAAACTCTCCTTCCAGACCCACATCAAACATCTCCAATCCAAAGTTAAATCTAGAATTGGCTTCCTATTTCGCAACAAAGCATCCTTCACTCATGCTGCCAAACATACCCTTGTAAAACTGACCATCCTACCAATCCTCGACTTCGGCGATGTCATTTACAAAATAGCCTCCAATACCCTACTCAACAAATTGGATGCAGTCTATCACAGTGCAATCCGTTTTGTCACCAAAGCCCCATATACTACCTACCATTGCGACCTGTATGCTCTCGTTGGCTGGACCTCGCTTCATACTCGTCGCCAAACCCACTGGCTCCATGTCATCTACAAGACCCTGCTAGGTAAAGTCCCCCCCTTATCTCAGCTCACTGGTCACCATAGCAGCCTGTAGCACGCGCTCCAGCAGGTATATCTCTCTGGTCACCTCCAAAACCAATTCTTTCTTTGGCCGCCTCTCCTTCCAGTTCTCTGCTGCCAATGACTGGAACGAACTACAAAAATCTCTGAAACTGGAAACACTTATCTCCCTCACTAGCTTTAAGCACCAACTGTCAGAGCAGCTCACAGATTACTGCACCTGTACATAGCCCACCTATAATTTAGCCCAAACAACTACCTCTTTCCCTACTGTATTTATTTAATTTATTTATTTTGCTCCTTTGAAGCCCATTATTTTTGTTTCTACTTTGCACATTCTTCCATTGCAAATCTACCATTCCAGTGTTTTACTTGCTATATTGTATTTACTTTGCCACCATGGCCTTTTTTGCCTTTGCCTCCCTTATCTCACCTCATTTGCTCACATCGTATATAGATTTGTTTATACTGTATTATTGACTGTATGTTTGTTTTACTCCATGTGTAACTCTGTGTCGTTGTATGTGTCGAACTGCTTTGCTTTATCTTGGCCAGGTCGCAATTGTAAATGAGAACTTGTTCTCAACTTGCCTACCTGATTAAATAAAGGTTAAATAAATCAAAAAACAAATTCTGAAGTGCCATAGTAGGGGTTAAGGGATGTCAGTCATTCAGACGGTAACAGTGAGGTCAGTAGCTTCCGGCCACAATGGGGCCATACTCAAACATTTGCTTAGACCCAAGGTTTATAACTGAGTCTAAACATTTGCTTAGACCCAAGGTTTATAACGAAGTCTAAAATGGCTAGCTATTAGCTTTTCTTATAGCATAGTGGCTAATTGTGCCAGGTTGGCCTGAGGATGACCAGCTGAGCACATAATTACATCTGGTAACAGATTCCATATAGGCCAATTAAAATCGTTGATGTAGTTAGACTTGATCCAATACTTTTTCACAAAAATTTCCTTACCATAAGTCCACCGGCAACTTCTGATAATCAAAATAACTATCAGAAGTTGTAACATGACTGCACAAACAGCTCACAGTGTAGAGCACTGAGTTCTTGACAATTGCTGCAACTTGCTGTGCAGGTTCGAATCCCCCACGGGATCTTTTTGTTTTCTTCCTTTGAAATGTAGAATTACATTTATTGTGTTAGTGTGCTAAGAATGGAAGTACAGTCAACACCTTGAAAATGAAGGAGGCAGAGTGGTAAAGAGAGAGAGAGAGAGAGAGTGGCGCAGCTCCATGACAGCAGACAGTAATCACACAACATCTTTGTGATCTCCGGAACACCACTGAGCCCTCTGACAGTTATTTGTTACAGCTGCTAAGCACCTCACCGGCTATATTTAACAATGCCCCAGTGTGTGTGCCGATGCTGCAGTGTGTGTGTGTGAGACTGATAAGGTGTGTATTTGACAGGTGTGTCTTGTGTGTGTGCTTAGCATGTGTTAATGTGATTGCGTGTTTCAGTCACTCAATGACACCCATTTTCTTCCCCAACTATAGAAGTCAGTAATAATGTTATATTAGAGAAAGGGGCCTGCCTCCAGCCATTGTGATCTGGACTGAGGAGAGGCTCTGTATCTGCAGCCTCACCAAGCATCCCCTCTCCAGGCTGAGCCCTGGGCCTCACAGCCTCCCTGGCCCAGCCAGCCTGACCTAAACATACGCACAGGCTGCGTCCTAAATTGCACCCTATTCCCTATATAGTGCACTACTTATATTTTGTTTTTCTATTCAATAATTCTCTCTCATAGAATAATGTTGTATTAAATAGACGGGTAAAAGAAAGAAGGTAGTGTTTATTGGAGGGTGGCTAGTTCTGTCCTTCACTGGAATGCTAACAGGTTCCCTTTTTAGCAGACTCATCTTCTAATGTCTTTCATCTAGCTGAAAGTCTCTTTCCATCTTCCTCTCCTCTACTCAGCCTCACAGGCAGCATGCAGAGTGAGTGGACTAGGAAGCAGTGGCACAAGGCAGAGAGCTGAGCTGTGAGGACAGGCATTGGCACGGCGGTGGAACAAGGCAGAGAGCTGAGCTGTGAGGACAGGCATTGGCACGGTGGTGGCACAAGGAAGTCATGCCAACGGACTAATTCATCCTCTATTAGTGAGCAGGAAACAAAGGGTGTCAATGAGAGGGGCCGGGGTGGCATTGACGGGTGTGGGGTGACTAACTGCTCATTAATGCAGGGGTCTGGGCCAGGCGTTTGAGCTCAACACTCAATCACTGGCTGCTTAATTCCTTCTTCTGACTTAATGCCTGGGTAAGCAAACAGAGCACAGACAATGCCTGCCCAGCCACACCTTTGCAACGTTTGTTGCAGAGATTACTAATGACCTCCATGAGTCATCTCTCCATTCAATGACAGAAAGATCAAACAATACTGTGTGTGCACTGTGCATGTGGCTACGGGCACATCTGTGTGACCTCCAGCTGAACAGATCCTTGGAGAGATGGATAGGAAAACTCCTGAACACTCGGTAAGACACACACAGGTTCTTATTCAAACTACGGTTTTCACCGAAACAAGATTTAAACAGTAGGGAGGCCAAAGGCTCACGCTGTGTTAGATGAAAAATGTTTCACACACTAGCAGGATATTGAATCAGACATCAGAGCCATACAGCAATGACAATTAAGGCTTCCTTGTCCCTTTTTTCAATTTTACACTGCTCTCTCTGAGCGTTCCATAATGATAAGACAAGAGAGACTTAATTTAAACAGCAAGAGACTCGTTATGCTGACAGAGCGAACGTAGTCGCCATCTACTTCAGATCTCAGTATCTTCCCATGCAGCCCCTTCGGTAAAGTAGTTACTGAGAGAGTAAAATGTTTCTGCCTGATCCATTTGCTGTACTTCTCTCTTATCTGTTCTGTAGAGGAACCGGGGGGCCATTTCCACTTTCCAGGCATTTGAGCTCTGACTCAAGTCTGACGAAAAGCTGTTTCTGTGTGTTCCAGTATGTACTTGACCCACTCCACTCCTCTGCTCAGACAACCCTTAACATTTCACAGGTATTGTGTGTGTGCTCTCATCTATTTAACATCTCTCCTCAGTCTCTCTCCCCCAATGATAAATAAAGATTCTGCCCTGGCCTGGACTCTTAATGGCAACCTGCTAGCTCGTAACTTTAAACGACTCTCCCTTGTACACACGCGCACAGAGGAAAAGGACGGGAAGGGAAAGAGATTCGAATGAGGAAGAGGTAGACACTGCAGTGGCAACATAGGCCTCCAGGCCTAGGAGATGGTTCTGTTTCTTTTACCTACAAGGAGACAATGTTGGATGAGAATATTTTTTTGTTTAGACTTTTTTTTTATGAAGATAGGATTTTTATTACAAACAGGAAGCATTATGATTGGATATAGGCCTATAACAGTCAATGATGAATATCGAATGTACATACATGTATTGGTTTGGATTATCCTTGTATACAATTGGGTGTATTATTTAGTCATTATATGTTTAAATTAATGATTAGAATATTCCACCCTGAAACTATATAATTGTATGTAATTGATTAGAATCAATGAAATACATTAGAATCATCAAATTATTATTAATGATGTCTGTAGTCTTAGTCAGTAAAATTATAATAAATTATGTGTGTAGTTTTAGTCAGAAATAGGGTAAAACAATATATCTGTACAATATGTCTCTATAGTATCTTAAACACAGACTGTCTGAGCAAGATTCGGTGCCGACCTTGGCTAGAGGCCACAGAGTTTTGTGAAAGGACAGGGAGTACTTCTCAATGTCCCTAATCTTTGTCGGCTGGGTATTGATAGTGTGTGCATAGGATACCTACTGTTTGTGTGCAAAGTATGTGCGTAAGGAGCTAGTATAAAATGAATGGTTTTGTACAACGAACTTGCGTGCCTGTGAATAAACATTTTGACTATCATAGCTGGGCCTCCGTCTGTTTCATTCAACCAGTATCTTACAAATTCTGGGTTGCAGACTGAGTAGTTTTATTGAATTGGCTTTATGAACATTGAGAACATAATTCTCGTAACAATTTGGTCTTTCGAGCCGGATTCCAATACCAGTCCCTGGCCTCCGAAGGTACCACCACGAAAACCGTGCACGGGCGGGTCATTGACCCGTAAGTTAAAGACCTGTCCCCTGATATTGGGGTTCTATAGCAGGCCGGTATATATACATCTAAGGTCGGCAGAGACTGTGACGGAATCTAACCCACATTGCTTTTTCCAGTCTACGAGACAAGGTCAGAAAATCTTTATTCACAAATTATGGGGAATTGACGCTCGGGCTACATTCAGAAATATATTTTTGATTGTTTTTGTGTAGTTCAGGTGTTGATTAAAATAATTCCCATAGGGCATTCTTACCTGGTGACCTATTTTTAGAATTTTGTGTAGAGAACCCTGATAGGTAATATTCTAGGCAATTGGAAAATAGGAATTGGGTGTAGAGCCACCTAGGCAACAGAAGGTCCGAAATGACACAATACCAACGTAAACTAGATCCGAAATAACACGAGGTATCTGCAGTACCAACGTAAACTAGATCCGAAATGACACGTACCAACGTAAACTAGATCCGTAATGACACGAGGTATCAGTGGCTACCACCAAGACTATCTAAGTACCTAAGTAAGTAAACTAACAGAAAGGCGAAGGGAAGCCTAATATAGCGGAGTGAGATACGAGATATTAACGTCAAAATAACACGGAACAGAAAAATAGGCTGCTGACTAGGGATTTACGACCCCTGGAAAATAGCTTATAGGTTGTAGACGAGTGAGACCTAATGTCTGATCAAAAGACACCTCTATAGATAAAGTTTCAAGAAAGGAGATATACACATTAGAAAAGGTCAATAGCAATTGAGAAAGAGATTAACTAGACCACACACAGTCAGACAGGTGAGCAACTATAGTAATTGGATAAAATTAAAAAGCACATACATAGATCATAGAAATACATACACATAGAGTGTGAGAATAAGCATAGAAACTACAAGGTTTGACTAAACATGGGTAGTAAATCCTCAAAGGAGGTTCCGGAATTAACCAGAGATGATCGGTATATGCAGTTACATGATAAAAGAAATGTCTATTTCTGTTTAAAGTGAAGGAAGGAGTATGGATTTGATGGACGTTTAGACTTAGAAAGGTTGGAACTAATGATAAGACAGATACACAAGGCATGTGGAGACAAGGCAGATGAACAACAGGCTGAGGGGCTAGACACAGCAATGTATGGTTAGCCGAGGCGAGGAAGAGTGCTGAGGGAGAAAAGAGCAGGAAAGATTTTAAAAAGGAAGGGGGGAGCATGGAGAGTAGAAAATGGATAGAATCCGAGAACAGAAAGTGCTACAACTGCGATAAAACAGGCCACATGGCACAGGATTGTAGGGCCCCACCAAGGAACAGCAGACAGAGACAGTTTAGGGATAGACAGAAAAGGGAACGTAGGCGAATGAGACAACGAGAGAGAAAGGAGAATCCTCGCTGGGAAAACGCTTGGACCTATAAAGTTGGGCTATTTTTTGGGAATTGTCTCCATTGTACGTGCCCGACTTTACGACTACAGACAATTATAATAATGGGGTTATTTGCATCTCCGTCACTATTGATATGTTTGGCCTGGAAAGATATGGTTGTTAGTGTTTGCTTAAGATATAAACTGAACGTTTTAATAGCTTGTTTAGATTCAATTGAAAGACTAATTCACTCTAAATAATAGCGAGGCGATTTTGATGTAATACGTTGTCTTGCCTAAATGATCTGCTGGAATAACATATTGAGAATGGAGTCGTATTTAAATTACTGGATCATAGAAGAGGCAGTTACCTAAATGTAATGAATTCTAGATAATAGCGGAGAGATAATTACGATAAAGTTATGCCCATCGAATTGTGTTTTTTATTCTTATGGATTGACCGATGTAGGTTATAAATTTGGCGACTTACATGTTACTTTTAAGTATTGGGCATTTCATAAGGGTGAAGCCGAAAGAGATGGGACAGTTGTAAAGTTTGGTTTTGATCGTACGATAGCGGTAAGGCAGAACGTGGTTGGTGTAGAGGTTATATTTTTGTCCACTGGTAAGAAGAGGAGAGTTAGTCGCGCTCACTGGGCTATATTTGGCTGTAAGAGATTCAGGTCTGAATAGTTGAATCGTAAAAGTTGTGTGATAGTTTCTGGTTATTTATTCTTGGTTTGATTGTTTAGGTAACACCAGTGAAATTGAACAGAAAGTGAATGTATACTAACATTATAATCTGTTTCCATTATGTGGAACAATGTCAGGTCAGCAAAGTGGATTGCAGGTTGAGTTAATTTTATTCTGCAGGGACAGTGCACATTAATCTCAGTCGTGTGTGTCTAATAGCCGGCTATTCCTATCAAGCATTTTGAGAGACTGTTTGCAGACAGACTGAATGGGATTTAATGTTGCAAAGCAAGCTTGGGCTAAACTAGTCAAGTAGTAGGGTAATTTCATAGATTTAAAGTACAGTATTGTAACCAAGGGTAGTGCACGTTCAATTAACCTCTTGGGGCTAGGGGGCAGAATTTTCACTTTTGGATAAATAGCGTGCCCAATTTCAACTTCCTGCTACTCATGCCAAGAATATAAGATATGCATATTATTCATAGATTTGGATAGAAAACACTGAAGTTTTTAAAACTGTTTGAATCATGTCTGTGAGTATAACAGAACTTATGTAGCAGGCAAAACCCAGAAGACTAACTGTTCAGATTTTTTTTTTTTGCCTCTCTCTGTTCCCTGAGTTGTCATTGCCAAGGGATATTTCTTAGGAACTGTTTTCAGTTCCTACTGCTTCCACTGGATGTCACCAGTCTTTGGAATTTGGTTGAGGTTATTCCTTTGTGCAATGAAGAAGTAGGCCAACTAGGAACTGGGTACACTGTTGAGAGTTGTGCAAGACGTGAAAAGTATCGCTGGTTTGTTTTCATTCCTGTACCGTCTACAATTTGATCGATTATTAACGTTTAAAATACCTAAAGTTGTATTACAAAAGTAGGCAACTTTTGAAATATTTTGTAGTGACGGTGCGTTTTTTCTAAGCTGTTTTTTTTCTGGATCAAACACGCTTTATAAATGGACATTTTGGATATATATGGACGGAATTAATCGAACAAAAAGGACCAATTGTGATGTTTATGGGACATATTGGAGTGCCAACAAAAGAAGCTCGTCAAAGGTAATGCATGTTTTATATTTTATTTCAGCGTTTTGTGTAGTGCCTGCAGGGTTGAAATATGCTGAGTATAATGAACAATTTAGGAAATGTAAAACTAATGATTGGAGGGAGTACAATGGAATTATCATTAGGTTTTGTTTGTAGTAAACGTTTGGGTTTCTGAATCGGGGTAGTAAAATGAATGCTGACCAAGTGTTTTTTTCTGTGAAAAGGAGTGCTTCATTGTCTTTCTTTGGAATGTTTTCTGGGGGCTGTAATCTTGAAAGGAGCGAGTGAGATAGAGGCATGTTCCTACCAAATTGTAAAGGCCTGGAAATGTTTTGTTTGTTTTTAGCCTTTGGGTTTGATGAGATTTCCATGTTTCCTAGAGACAATATCTTAAAGGGATACACACACACACACACACACATATATGGAATATTAGAAGTTTTATTTTCTGAGTTTTAATTAAACATTTGAATTATTTTGATAATGGGAATGTTCTGGGAATCTGGGATACAAGATGTAGAAAATGTTTGACGTTTGTTCTTAAAATCTGTATAATATAGTATGAAACACGACTGTAAAAGGGTGGTGTGACTTTTGATCTATCATGGCTTTCCTTTGTGGTCTGATCAGCCTCATGGGAGGGCCATTTGGATAATACATTTAAGGTAATTTGTGATACTGATTTTAAGGTAATTTGTGTAATGGATAATTATGAACGAGTTTATAGTTCTTTGACATATTTGTAATTTCAACCAATGAGAAGAAAGAAATGGCATAGCCTTGGATTAATGGTAGATTTATGTTAAGTATTTAGAACCTAATCTAAGCCAACAGGAGAGGGATATATGACATCTGTGGTGATTCAGGATCATTGAGAGCATCGAGATGTTTGATTAAGGTTATTACATAACCTTAGAGATTGCCACCATAGACAGGTGATTTTTCAAAAATCCATGAGTTCAAACAGGGAGACATTTAGTAAATATTTGGAAACAACCCATATTTGATACTGACTGTTATGAGAAAGAGCGACAGACAGATAGAAGGAAGGGCAGACGGAGAAGCCCTCCCCGCACTGCTGAGACCTTGATGGTTGGGGAGTAGCATGAGGAGAGAAGATAGAAGGGACACAGAATGGTTAGATAACAGTTACTGAGTGAAAATAAAAGGGGAATGAAAGCTTAGTTGGTTTCAGGAACTAAGGTGTTAGACACTGAACCAAGGCATAGAAATTATTCTGCACAACAGGCCAAACAGCATTGCCTAGTGCCTGCGAAATAAGAAAGGAGAGAAAGGAGTGGCCTCCCTGGTGGCGCAGTGGTTAAGGGCGCTGTACTGCAGCGCCAGCTGTGCCACCAGAGACCCTGGGTTCGCGCCCAGGCTCTGTCGTAACCAGCAGCGAGGCAACGCACAATTGGCCTAGCGTCGTCCGGGTTAGGGAGGGCTTGGCCGGTAGGGATATCCTTGTCTCATCGCGCACCAGCGACTCCTGTGGCGGGCCGGGCGCAGTGCGCGCTAACCAAGGTTGCCAGGTGCACGGTGTTTCCTCCGACACATTGGTGCAGCTTCCGGGTTGGATGCGCGCTGTGTTAAGAAGCTGTGTGGCTTGGTTGGGTTGTGTATCGGAGGACGCATGACTTTCAACCTTCGACCCTCCCGAGCCCGTACGGGAGTTGTAGCGATGAGACAAGATAGTAGCTACTAAAAACAATTGGATACCATGAAATTGGAGAGTAAAATTCAAAAAAAGAAAGGAGAGAAAGGTTACCATTTACACAGACAATCACATAGGCATTTAAAACCAAAGAAGATAAGACACTTGACAGATAATTGTTACAGGATAGCCATGAACGAACGCCCCAGGGAGAATTGAAATGAAAGGGGCGATCCTACAAGATAATGTCTGACATAAGGATAGTTTACTAATCTTACCTGTCATTGTTTAGATATGCGGCAGAGCCATGTATCAATAGGGGGGATAGGTTAGGACACTGTGGCCTATTGGATAATAAACTAAACATTTTTTTATAATAGATAAATATAACAAATGGGTAGAAGCGTTCCCAACGTACTTGGTGGACACGATTATGGTAACTAAAATATTAGGTCAAGATATTATCCCTAGAGTTGGTGTACTAGGATCTATTTCTTTAAATAATGGATGACAGTTTAGCTAATCAGGTAGAACAAATAGAAGGCCAGAGTTAGGGACCAGAACAGGTAGACATAGAAGTTGAAGATATTTTTTATTTTACCTTTATTTAACTAGGCAGGTCAGTTAAGAACAGATTCTTATTTTCAATGACGGCCTAGGAATAGCGGGTTAACTGCCTGTTCAGGGGCAGAACGAGGGGGTTTGAACTTGCAACCTTCCGGTTACTAGTCCAACGCTCTAACCACTAGGCTACCCTGCCGCCCCATATACTAGCAGAACACATGAGAAGACTGTTTTTAACCAAACCCGTATGTCCAAGATTGTGTGTCCAACAGGTGAATACAGGAGAAGGTGATTCAGTCAATCCAACCAGGAGATGGGGGGTGAATCCAGTCCCTGATGTGAATATACTGGAAGCATCCCCATTGGGAAGGCCCATATCAGGTTCTGTTAAAACCAACACATTTGCCATTAGAATAGCTGAGAGAGTCACTTGGGTCCACATTACCCACTGCAAGGTTTGTACACATATAAGCACTGCTGATCACACACACAGTTAGGAGAAGAACCGACTACCAACAGGGTCCGGGGGTTACCTCCTTATCGAAGATTTCCTATCCCAACCGTTAATCACTGTGTGTGCTCCTAGAAGTGTGACTATGGGGTGGTACCTAGCAGACCGACTAAGGGCAGGAAAGGGTTGGCGGTTTTCGGGAAGAGTAGGGGCTCTGAGCTGCATCATAGTCTTGGTAGCCTTTCTGATACTTCCATATCCACCACCTGCCGGTACTAATTATATGACGCCATTGTCATCGCCATTGGCAGATGTTAGTGCGAGTATAGCGAAATGCTTGTGCTTCTAGTTCCGACTCCGAATAAGGAGTCAAAGAAGATCAAGATGTAGGATTTAAGGTAAACATTAAACAATTCCCAAAGAAAGCAAATAACTTTACAGGGATTGGGTTGGCCAGATTGAAGTACTCGGCCAACCCACCTCGGTTCACTTTAACTCCTGTAGAGTACCAGTGTTATAGATACAAGAATGGCACTGAGAACTAAGATGATTTTAATGGCTGAAAGGTAATCGTTAATGTGACTGACTTCGGTTTGGAAGTCTTAACCTCACAGCACCTATATCTGATATAGGGTGGGCTCGTACCAGCAAAGGATGCATACGACAGAAACTACCAGAAAGGGTGGTTAGGCACTTGCGCCCCAGGGTTATTGGTCCAACTAGTTCGAGTTAAGTCATCAGAGGCCTGTTATAGGAGGCTACAGTAGGCACAGGAGGAGTTTTGACCAGGATGGGAGTAGCTTTGTCTAGGTGGATGCTATTGGCATCTTCAGGGAAGTTACAGATTAATACAAAGCTATGAATCAAATAGGTGAAGACTTTACCACTACGTTCTTTTGGTGGTTGACAATAAATAAAAATGTGGATTGGATTAATGACATTATTATAACCAACAGAGATTTGTGAATGATACTGGGGATGCAGTAAAGGGGTTCTCTGACCAATTATCCGCCACCTCCCTCATGACCTGGTAAAATAGACTGACTCAATATGTTAATTGGCAGAAAAGGGCGGGGTATGTAGAATGATTGAGGTTCATTGCCATACGGTTATTTTTTAATAACACCTATCCAGAAGGATCAGTGACCAAGGCCCTGGCTGGTTTAACCACAGTAGCTCATGAATTAGCAGAAAACTCAGGGGTGGATAATTCTCTAAGAAATTGGTTTGACAGTGTGTTTGGGAAATGGAAAAATGTCATAATCACTGTGTTGTGGGCAACTTTCACCTGTATGAGTGTTTTGGTTCTGTGTGGATGTTGTTTGGTCCCCTGTGTGAGAGGTTTGATTACCAGGACCCTGGAGTGGTCAATGACGCAACAGATGGTGAGGTACGGACCGATTCAGAGCTCCGGCCAATGGGATGACAAATACAGGCCTGCAGGCCTAGGAGATGGGTCCGTTTCTTTTAACTACGAGGAGCCAATGTTAGATGAGAATATTTTTTGTTTAGACTTTTTTACTGAAGATAGGATTTTTATTATGAACAGGAAGCGTTATGATTGGATATAGGCCTAACAGTTATTGATGAATATCGAATGTACATACATGTATTGGTTTGGATTATCCTTGCATACAATTGATGTATCAGGGTGTATTATTTAGTCATTAAGTGTGGATTGTTGATGGAATTTATATGTTTAAATTAATGATTAGAATATTCCACCCTGAAACTATATAATTGTATGTAATTGATTAGAATCAATGAAATACATTAGAATCATCAAATTATTATTAATGATGCGTGTAGTCTTAGTCAGTAAAATTATAATAAATGATATGTGTAGTTTTAGTCAGAAATAGGGTAAAACAATATATCTCTATAGTATCTTAAACACAGACTGTCTGAGCAAGATTCGGTGCCGACCTTGGCTAGGGGCCACAGAGATTTGGGAAAGGACAGGGAGTGCTTCTCACGGTCCCTAATCTTTGTCGGCTGGGTATTGATACAGTGTGTGCGTAGGATAACCTACTGTTCCAGTATCTTACACATTCTGGGTTGCAGACTGAGTAGTTTAATTGAATTGGGTTTATGAACATTGAGAACATAATTCTCGTAACACCGTGGGATATACAGTGCATTCGGAAAGTATTCAGACCCCTTCCCTTTTTTCACATTTTGTTACATTACATTATTATAAAATTGATTAAATAAAAACATGTCCTCAATCTACACATAATACCCCATAATGACAAAGCAAAAACATGTTTAGACATTTTTGCAAATGTATTAAAAATTAAAAACAGAAATACCTTATTTAAATAAGTATTCAGACCCTTTGCTACAAGATTGATCATCCTTGAGATGTTTCTACAACTTGGAGTCCACCTGTGGTAAATTCAATTGATTGGACATGATTTGGAAAGGCACACACCTGTCTATATAAAAGGTCCCATAGTTGACAGTGCATATGAGAGCAAAAACCAAGCTATGAGGTTGAAGGAATTGTCCGTAGAACTCAGACAGGATTGTGTTGAGGCATAGATCTGGGAAAGGGTGGCAAAAGAAATCTGCAGCATTGAAGTTCCAAGAACACAGTGGCCTCCATCATTCTTAAAACTGAAGAAGTTTGGAACCACCAAGACTCTTCCTAGAGCTGGCCGCCCGGCCAAAATGAGTAATCGGGGGAGAAGGGTCTTTGTCAGGGAGGTGACAGTTACAGTTCCTCTGGAGAAGAACCTTTCAGAAGGACAACCATCTCCGCAGCACTCCACCAATCAGGCCTTTATGGTAGAGTGGCTGGACGGAAGCCACTCCTCAGTAAAAGGCACATGACAGGCCACTTGGAGTTTGCCAAAAGGCACAAAAGTACTATGAGAAACAAAATTCTCTGGTCTGATGAAACCATGATTGAAGTCTTTGGCCTGAATGCCAAAAGTCACGTCTGGAGGAAACATGGCACCATCCTACTGTGAAGCATGGTGGTGGCAGCATCATGCTGTGGGGATGTTTTTCAGCGGCAGGGGCTGGGAGACTAGACAGGATTAAGGTAAAGATGAACGGAGCAAAGTACAGAGAGATCCTTGATGAAAACCTGTTCCAGAGCACTCAGGACCTGACTGGGGAGAAGGTTCAACTTCCAACAGGACAACGACCCTAAGCACACAGCCAAGACAACGCAGGAGTGGCTTCAGGACAAGCCTCAATGTCCTTGAGTGGCCCAGCCAGAGCACAGACTTGAAACCGATCGAACATCTCTGGAGAGACCTGAAAATAGCTGTGCAGTGACGCTCCCCATACAAACTGACAGAACTTGGGAGGATCTGCAGAGAAAAATGGAAGAATCTTCCCAAATACAGGTGTGCCAAGCTTGTAGCGTCATACCCAAGAAGACTTGATGCTGTAATCACTGCGAAAGGTGCTTCAACAAAGTACTGAGTAAAAGGTCTGAATACTTATGCAAATGTTATATTTCAATTTATTTTTAATACATTTGCCCCAAAAAATGTGCTTTGTCACTATGGGGTATTGTGTGTAGATATGATATGGAAAAAAAAATACAATTTAATCCATTTTAGAATAAGGCTGTAACTTAACAAAATGTGAAAAAGTCACGGCGTTTTAATACTTCCCGAATGAACTGTACACTAGAGCATTTTGTTTTATTTTTAAACCAACATTTTGCTTACCATTGCGTGCCTACTTGTCCGGTTTGTAGGGGCGGCAGGGTAGCCTAGTGGTTAGAACGTTGGACTAGTAACCGAAAGGTTGCAAGTTCTAATCCCCGAGCTGACAAGGTACAAATCTGTCGTTCTGCCCCTGAACAGGCAGTTAACCCACTGTTCCTAGGCAGTCATTGAAAATATGAATTTGTTCTTAACTGACTTGCCTAGTTAAATAAAGGTAAATAAAAAATAAATAAATTGTGTGTTTCTTTTACGCCTGCCATGTTAAGTTAGTGTGGGGACGACATCGAGGGAGACAGAAGAATGCTTGATCAAGAGGGATAAGAGGGCAGTTGCTTTGTGAGTTCTCTACTTGAAGATACATGACCTAAGTGATTGATAGTTGGTATTCAGCAGTCATAAAAGTAAGCCTTAGTTACTTTGAAGAACTACAAAGTAGAGATTTTGTCAGAAAGAAGAGATGAGACGACATATGAAAGGAAATAATAAAGTCATCAAATAAAAATGGAATTTGTTCAATTAAAGTAATAAGTGATAAGCAACTATGGGCAGTCACTACCATCATGGAACTTTTACTGAATTGTTTTATAAAATTTCATCGAACCGAAACAAACAGAACTCAAGAAGCACTAATCGCTCAGCATTATATAGCAACAATATAATTTAGGGCTAGCAATCTAGAAAATGTGTTTTGAGTTCCCACTTCCTCATGTGGGGAATTATGTAGCATATAGCGTAAGCCAATATGCACAAAAAAATGAATCAATATACAGGCAAATTCATCTCTAAAGACCCTAAAATACATCTGCCCATTCTGGATCCAGGTTTGACATTCTGCAAATCAAAATATCCATCATGCAGTCCCTGAACATGTCAGATGAAATAGCAAACTTATTTAATGTCTTACTTGGCACAATAGCAACACCCACCCGTAGCACACGCTCCAGCAGGTAATATTTCACTGGTCATCCCCAAAGCCAACACTTCCTTTGGCCACATTTCCTTCCAGTTCTCTGCTGCCAATGACTGGAACGAATTGCAAAAATCACTAAAGTTGGAGACTTATATCTCCCTCTCTAACTTTAAGCATCAGTTGTCAGAGCAGCTTACCGATCACTGCACCTGTACACAGTCCATCTGTAAATAGCACCTCATTCCCATATTGTTATTTATCTTCTTGCTCTTTTGAACCCCAGTATCTCTACTTGCACATCAATCACTCCAGTGTTAATGCTAATTGTAATTATTTCGCTTCTTTTGCCTATTGCCTTACCTCCCCTACTCTTCTAAATTTGCACACACGGTACATAGATTTTTCTATAGTGTTATTGACTGTACGTTTGTTTATGTGTAACTCTGTTGTTGTTTATGTCGCACTGCTTTGCTTGATCTTGGCCAGGTTGCAGTTGTAAATGAGGACTTGTTCTCAACTAGCCTACCTGGTTAAATAAAGGTGAAATAAAATTAAATAAATAAAAACTGTAAAGGTCAGTCTAGAGCCCTGCCGCTAATCGAATGGAACTGTGCATAAATTGACAAATAAAATGTCTCTTTAGAGCGAAATGGGTCAATTTATGATATAACTTTTTGTTCATACCGCCCTGCTCTACACATTAGTTCCTTTCAATAATAATTTCTCAAGATACTGAATACATATTCCCCTTACCACTGATGACACTCCTCACCATGGGGGTAAAAAATAACAGTCCAAAATGTCTCTTCAGTGACACAATGTAAAAAATTATGTCAGAGGGAAAATGTGTTCTGTGGCATGTAGACAGCCTGGAGATTGAAGGCCTGTTACATCACTAAAGAACTGGTTAGACCCTGTGGCTCCGCGTGACCAACCAGGACCCTGTGTCTCCGCGTGACCAACCAGGGCCCTGTAGACGGGACCCTGTGGCTCTGTGTGACCAACCAGGCTGCTGTAGACAGGACCCTGTCGCTCTGAGGCCAACCAGGTCACTGTGACTCTGTGAGACCAACCAGGGCACTGTGGCTCTGTGAGACCAACCAGGGCACTGTGGCTCTGTGAGACCAACCAGGGCACTGTGGCTCTGTGAGACCAACCAGGGCACTGTGGCTCTGTGAGACCAACCAGGGCACTGTGGCTCTGTGAGACCAACCAGGGCACTGTGGCTCTGTGAGACCAACCAGGGCACTGTGGCTCTGTGAGACCAACCAGGGCACTGTGGCTCTGTGAGACCAACCAGGGCACTGTGGCTCTGTGAGACCAACCAGGGCACTGTGGCTCTGTGAGACCAACCAGGGCACTGTGGCTCTGTGAGACCAACCAGGGCACTGTGGCTCTGTGAGACCAACCAGGGCACTGTGGCTCTGTGAGACCAACCAGGGCACTGTGGCTCTGTGAGACCAACCAGGTCACTGTGGCTCTGTGAGACCAACCAGGTCACTGTGGCTCTGTGAGACCAACCAGGGCACTGTGGCTCTGTGAGACCAACCAGGGCACTGTGGCTCTGTGAGACCAACCAGGGCACTGTGGCTCTGTGAGACCAACCAGGGCACTGTGGCTCTGTGAGACCAACCAGGGCACTGTGGCTCTGTGAGACCAACCAGAGCACTGTGGCTCTGTGAGACCAACCAGGGCACTGTGGCTCTGTGAGACCAACCAGGGCACTGTGGCTCTGTGAGACCAACCAGGGCACTGTGGCTCTGTGAGACCAACCAGGGCACTGTGGCTCTGTGAGACCAACCAGGGCACTGTGGCTCTGTGAGACCAACCAGGGCACTGTGGCTCTGTGAGACCAACCAGGGCACTGTGGCTCTGTGAGACCAACCAGGTCACTGTGGCTCTGTGAGACCAACCAGGTCACTGTGGCTCTGTGAGACCAACCAGGTCACTGTGGCTCTGTGAGACCAACCAGGGCACTGTGGCTCTGTGAGAGAACACATATTTATCAGTTGTTATTTGAAAGGGGTGGTCTGAAGAAAGAATAAAACCCTTTTGAAATATCTCAGTTGGATTTTGATGTAACAACTCCTTCCTTATTATCAAGCCTAGCAGATGAAAAGGAGGGGATTCTTATGTGAGAAGATAATGAACAAGAACTAGTTTAGCGAGAAAGAGAACAATTCCACATCTCCTTCAGAATAGCT